>NC_142608.1:38459489-38706282 GCF_041222555.1 Hakea prostrata
TTTGGACTCATAGGGATCCTTTGAAGGTTCGGTGAAATGCTCCCTCCACCCTCATGGATCAAGCTAAATATTGATGGGTCATCCTTAGCCAATCCCGGATATGTAAGGAGCTGGTGGGGTGCTCCAAGAATGGTGCTCCGGTGGGTGATTGATCACTTCTGAAATTACTTGGGGTGTCGTCTAGTGTACAAGCTGAGTTCGAGGCTTTGATTAGAGGGCGCTTGTTGGCTAGGTCATATGGTATTTCAAACCTCTAGTTAGAAATAGACTCAATTGCAGTGGCTTGGGCAGTGTATTTAAGGAAATTTCCATGGATGATCATGCAACGATGGCAATGATTGCAAGGGTATTTTGATGCATATTGGGGATGCTATTTTGGCCTAAAACACCACCTAAAGTAGTGTTCTTGATTGGCGCATGCCTGGCTATATATGGGTAAACCTAAAACTCTGGAACATGATTTTAAACTAACGTAAATATGCAAAGATACAAGAGAACTTTTGAGATCTTCATTTATTTGCAATAAAAAGGCAACTAAAATTCATTATGCAAGTATAATACAAATGTACAATAATACAACTAACTAACCACGAAGTCAATCATATATGAAAGAAGAGTAAACTCAATCCTAAGTGGCTATGGTGGCTTTGGAATGTCCTAAACACACTGGGAGTGTTATTTTGAGGCTGTACTTTGTAATTGAAACTCTTAAACATGATTTTAAACCAAAGTAAATATGCAAAGATGCAAGAGAACTCGGAGATCTTCATTTATTTGCAATAAAAAGGCAACTAAAATTTAATATGCATGTATAATACAAATATATATAATAATACAACTAACTAACCAAGTAGTCAAATATACATGAAAGCAGAATAAACTGAATATCCCAAGCGGCTATGGTGTCTCTAGAATGTCCCAAACAAGTATATATGAAAGAAGAATAATCTTCAAGCCTCCCCTACAACACCAGCGCATGTAACATGCCCTTCTGGTGGTGGATCTGGCCAGAGGCCCTCCCTAGCCACCACCATGAACAGCAATGAAGTTGAAGTTGAAGTTGGGCAAAATTCTTACTCCTACAAAATCGGACTCTCTCTCCTCATGATATCAAACTCCGGATCTCTCCCTGTAGCAGTGGGTGATCCTCTAATCAATATTCTCCAAATAGGCTATTAGTCCATACCAAAGCAGCAAGCAAATCATGGAATCCAAAACTCCTTCATTCCCAATGCCATTGACAAAGATCCGCTTCTATTCATAACCTCTCCAACCCTAGAGACCGAGCTGCATCTAACCCTTTCATCAAACCAATGAACTCAGCCTCTAATCTTGTTTGAACACCCAAGTACCCATGAATAAAGATAGCACTACCCACAAATCAGCCCACCCACTCCTGCATGACATGGTAACCTAGAGTATAACCAACTATATTTAGTTTAAACCAAGCCACAGCTGGTTGCTGCCAAACCACCTTAGGGCTGTACTTGGCTTCACTTTCACATGCAAAGCTGCTCTAGAAATCACCTCCAAGTTGGACATCCCAGCCCCCTTCCACAGTAAAAGTCCCCAACTGGAGCTCCAAAAATATTGACTTGAACACCCATTCTCTAGAATCAACCCACAGCTGGTCACTGCCAAACCACATTATTTAGGGCTGTACTTGGCTTCATTTTCAAATGCAAAGCTGCTCTAGAAATCACCTCCAAGTTACCCAACAGTAAAATCCCCAACTGGAGCTCCAAATATATCGACTTGAACGTCCATTCTCTAATTCATGACACTATGAGAGAGTTATCTAAGGTGGCATAAACATGTTTAAAGCAGGGCTGAAGATGCTCCAATACAGAAGATTGATTTTTTAATTAATTTGAATCAAATCAAGTAAATAAAAGAGCTAGTGGTAGGCCTAAGTAGAAAATAGCTGTGGAAATATATGCTTAGCTTAAGCTCTTTTTTAGGATTGTGGATCAATTAATTTTACTTGTTCTTTAAAAGGATTATAGATCCTTCTCTGCATAAATTATGTTCTTATATACGCTAGAAATTATAGACTCTAAGAAATCTTAATATCTAAACACGTGATATTAGCCTAGAAGTAATTATAATAAGCTCCTCGTTTCTACTTTTGGCAAAACAATAGTCAAATAGAATGAAGAAGAAGCTAAACCAAACTTTATAGATCCTCCTCGGCAAAGCCATCATAAAGACTGCTCAGGATCACATGAGCCAAAATCTATGCTATCCATCAGCATTTCAGATAATATTTGTTTTTAATGCAAGGAAGAGACCTCCAACCAACCGAATAAATAGAGAGAACAGCTAAATAAGCTGAGATTCCTTTCCTAATGAGTGGCATTTCACTAGACAGTAGAAAGGAACGATGAATCAGACAAGTAGAATCATCTTCCACCCTCAGATGAGTAAAATGATAGGAGTGAGTAAATTTGTTAAGATGCCAATATAGCATGAGCATCCCCAAACATTGTATCTATTAGAAAGAACACCAAGAAATCACAAACTGTGATGCAAACAAATTGAGACAACACAAAGAATTAATGTGGCTCCCACACCAACGCTACATGCAACGTTCAAGAATGAGAAGAAGTTCACTATGTTGGAAGAAGAATACGTTTTGGATCTCTCGCCAATTGCCAAAATGACTACTCATCCAAAACCCTATGGAGAAAATTCCTAAACCTCACGCTGACTTTATACAAGACTGCAAGGTATGTGTAATATCAGCAACCTCTCTGCTTCCCTTCGTAGATCTCAGGAGATTAGTCATTTGGATCACTCGCCAAAATAATATTATTGTGGGTCAATTTTCAAAGCTGGGTACAAGACTGGCCTGGTAGTGGGCCTATGGCCCAATCGATGACAGTACTAGGTTACTGTCTGCCAATTGGATCAGACAGGGATTTCAAGTAACACATAACAGTATCATGAGGATCCCTACGAGCGCCTCCCAATTCACCCCTCATTAACAACCCTAAAGGCTTCTACCCCCACCAAAAAAGAAAGAGCAACAAAACAAACACAGAAAGAATGAACGAAGAAGATACCCTAATGGCTAGGTGGAGGTGAATATAGGAAAGTTCCTTGAGTTCGTAGGTTCTGAAATAAATGAAATTTAGAGATTTTTACTTGTTTAGCTTTTAATTTCCTATCAATCTTAATGATAAACCACACAAAGAGTGAATGATCAAAGGGTTAATTAGTGAACCACTTTGAACCACACTACCCAAAGAGCTTGCTTAGTATCACATTTATACTTGTTCATGATTTGACATTAGAACAAGTTCTAACAAATACAAGTGAGGAATCATGGAAAGCATTATTTGAAGTAAAACCCTACGTTTCTGTAATAACTTTACTGCAAACATCTTCTAACATTGTTCTTTTTATCCGAAACAAAACCAAAATGGATGGAATCTTCGTAGAATATCAATCTCAACCAAGACATAAGCAGCTCAGGAAAAGATTTGGACAACAAAAAATACTGAACAAAAGACACAACAATCTTACATATTCAATTCGACCCTTAAGTTTTCCATGAGCTCGGATCTTTGACTCGACGCACCACTCTGTTGAGCAATCCAGATAATTTCTGAGCTCTTGCTTCTGCATCATTCTAAATGGTACAAATCTTCCGATGATTGGTGGTGGTAGCGGGGGTTGTTCCAATTCCAAAGGTTCTGGAGCTCCGATCCCTTCATAAGGAATAATTGCCCAGTTCTCTGCCATTAGATTAGTGATACGATGAAACCAGCGAAGAGAATGATAGAACTCAGGCAAACCAGGCAAACCCTCTCACTTAGAGACCAAATAGTGATGGCTTGTAACTTAGAAGGGAGGGTGACGAGATAGAAGTGAGAAGTGAGGAGATGGGTATGCGTTCAGGGCAAGTTAGGAAATGGTTATGCTTCGTACATTGCATGGGGACGACACAAGCAAATTAGGAAGGGAGTAGGTAAATAAATGTGAGTAAAGCATATTTTTCTAACGTTCTCTTTTTAGAGTTTAGTAAAATTGGAGATTTTCTCTCTCTTTGGGTGATTGGTGGGGGCAGCTATGGATTGGTTTTGGCCATTGGATGATGGGAGTTATGAATCCTAAATCTTTGCTTTAGGGTGGAATTTTATTTATTTATTTATTTATTATTTCTTTTTTGGATATGAGGTTCATCCGGACCAGCTTGCGCGCATCACGATTACATCCTCAAGGCAGCTTTAATATAATTAATGCCGCCGAATGGGTGCGAACCCAAGAGTTCCCATAAGGAGGTTGAACCTTTAACCGCTTTACTAACCCATCATTGGTTTTAGGGTGGAAATTTTCTTCTTTTTTTTTCATTTAAAAGAAAAAGAACTAGGTGGCTTCATTGGCTGCACTGCTCCAGGTTCAGGAACATAAGCACACAAAAGTAATGTGCTATTGCATGGAAAGAATGAAATCTCAACAAAGCCGATGTTTACGAGCATGCTTTGGAGGCCCAAATTGCAATTTCTAATTAGTTTATTTGTGTTGTTCTTTGGAGGAAAAGGAGGAAGAAGAAAACCAAACTATGAAATGTCATGTAAGAAATGAATCCTTTATTTCACTTGGAGATGGTTTCCTACTCGAGAGGTGTAAGAATGAACTCGAACACTCGACTGATTGAGGGGCTGAAAATGGTATCATTCATATAGAACCCGCACAATTAGAATAGGATAGAGTGCATCAGTATGGATCCCTCTTTAAAAATGTAATGAGGGTATAAGAAATTGATGCATATGAATTTTTGATTTTTTTTTGGATATGAGGTTCATCCGGGCCAGCTTGCACGCACCACGATTACATCTTCTAGGAGGCTTTTATATAATTAATGCCGCCGAATGGGTGCGAACCCAAGACCTCCCCTAGGGAGGATGGGCCTTTTTTTTTTTTTTTTGGTTTGCCTACCCCGGATTATAAACCGGTGGTTCGACCCGCGTCGCACACCTGGCTGTGGTGGGTGAGTCTCTCACCGGGGATTTTTTGCATCCACAAGGATTCGATACCGGAACCTTGCTTAAGCGAACCAAGCTGCTTACCACTTGGACCAATCCCCGTTGGTAGGGAGGTTGGGCCTTTAATGCTAGCTTTGAGAATTCTCAGATTACAATACATGTATTTTTTCATATGCAATGGTTGTGATCTCACCTACCCTTCGATGACAACTATTAGTTTAAAAAAGAACCATGTGTCACAATCTGAAAACCACTTGAACGATATTTTTTTTATTGGATTTTCTTCATTTTTTTTACATGTGGGTCTCTTTAGTAGACTGTAAACTAATGTTGGGTTTTCTTAGTATAATATATTATGTGTGGGTCCCAACCAAACTAACACATTAGTCGCCATTAAGTACATTCAAATTTCAAAAAGTGAAGAGATCAAAGTGCCTCTTAGGTTATTTAATATATTTATATATAAATTTAGAAATAATTGGTCATTTAACATTAATTATATGGTTAAAAAATTTTATACCATATATATATATATACAACTTGAGCCTTGAGGGTCATTTTGGCTCCTCTACGTTTGAAATTTGAATATACTTAAGGATGGCTGATGGTGTTAGTCTAGTTGAGACTCGCTTGTAATATATTGCACTAAGGAACCCAATATTAGTTTTTGGTCCACTAAGGAGACCCACATATAAAAGCTCATTTCTTTTTATTTTAAACAAATTGCAATCGTTTCTATACAACGACTACCCACCAAAATCAAATCTTTTTAAGACAACAAATATGGTAAGAAATTGATGTCTTTCCCATCTTGAGAAATAGTCAAAGACCTAGTGCTTCGTGCCTTAAATCCCTTAACTATGAAACTCACCAGATTTGAAAAAAAAAGATATGGTTTCTTTCAAAAAAATAGAAGTCCATATCCATCTCTCTAAACTCTGCTTCGTATAATTGTATCGCTTACTTTTTATTATTAATAGGGTAATTTTCATCTGGACCCCCTGAGGTTTGGTCCATGTCATTTTTAGTCCAAAAAAATGGACACTTTGCATCTGCCTCCCCTGAGGTATACAATAAGATTAATTAAGGACAATTTATGATTTTTATGACTAAAATACCCTCACATCTATTATACCATAAGATTAGCATTTTTTTTCACAATAAAATCCAACGGTGAAAATCAAAAGAGTGGGGTGTTTACTGGATCATTCCAATCAGATGAACATAAATCCATCTGAAAAAAATATATATTTTTCTAAATCCCCAATTCTCTCTCATCTCCTTCATCATCTCCATCTTCAATACGGCGTCGCCTCATCTTTGCTTTTTTTTCCTCTTCAACTCCGGCAACAATTGAATCGATTGGAACACCTTTTTGCTTAAATCCATTGATTGAAAACTAGAACTATTGAAACACTACGATCTCCAACTGGAGAAATCCTCTTGTATAGACTCTGACCTGAAGTAGATCTGAAAGTAGAGGCATCTGGGGTTTTAGTTGAGTAGAATAAAATCCTTATAACTCTGATATAATCAAGCTACAAGTAGAACTTGTGCAATCTTGAGAAACACGATTCATTTGAAGTTCTGCGTTGAGCCCTGACTGGTGCAGAGACGACTGACGAGAGAGAGGGGTTTTGAGATGAATTTTAGCTTTACAGGAATGAAATGGAGAAGATGATGATTTTAAGATTTAGGACTTTAGGCCATAAATGGACTTGTGCAGTCGCCTTTGAGGCTTGGGCTCAACGTCCATGGAATTCCATGGAATAATTTATTATATAAATATATCTCCTGATGATGCCGTATTTTTCTGTTTGTCTTCATCTTCATCAAATGGAGCACATTCGGTCGAGCTGGAACTGAAGGTCGCAGTTCTGCAGCAACAACGGGCGATCCCGAAGCCCTCAATATCGAGGCGTGATGTTTTATCGGAGGACTGGGAGATGGAAATCTCACATATGGTTGATATTTACACCAGCGAATCTCATTCCTGCACTTGAATTAGATCAATTGTTGGTTCCTTTGGTTATTAACTTGCTTTTCTTTATGGTTCCTCTTTTTTGCTGGGATTGCAGAAAGAAAGTTTATTTGGGTGGGGAATTAATCTTCGTTTTGTTTCTTCGCTAATGTCTTTCAACTTTCTGATTGTGGTTGTTTTATTGGTGATTTTTCACACTAATGGTGTTGATTTGTCAAGTGGATTCGACACTGCTTAGCTGCTAGGTAAACCCCACTCTTTTGATTTTCACCGTTGGATTTTACTGTGAAAAAAATGCAAATCTTATGGTAGATAGATATGAGGGTATTTTGGTCATAAAAATCACAAATTGTCCTTAATTGATCTTATTGAATACCTCAGGGGAGGCAGATGCAAAGAGTCTATTTTTTTGGACTAAAAATGACATGGACCAAACCTATGGGGGTCCAGATGAAAATTACCCTTATTAATATGAGGAAGGAAAATGTGGTCTTTTAGTATGCCAACTAAGAAATCCTTAAAGTAGGCTCCATGAGGCATGCCTTGGTAAAATGGTTCATGCACAGTTGTAATTCAAGAAATTCTTCGTGATTTTTCACTCTACTTCTTTCATTTTTGTTTTTCCCACTCAAATCAGGAAGGAATCTATTTGGATATGGGACAAAACAAAGGATGATAAGTTCACTGTGAAGTCTGCTTATTATCAATGTTTAGCTATGGCTGATGATCAAGGTAATGTTGCTTCTTCTTCCTCCTCTTCAATATATTGGAAAACTATTTGGCAGATTCCTACTCTTCCAAAGATTAAACAATTTTTGTGGCGATCCTCATATGAGGCTATTGCAATTGGGAGCTCCCTTTTCTCGAGGAATATTTCACTTACCCCTCTTTGTCTAATTTGTGGTCATGGTTTGGAGGATGTATGTCATGCCTTGTCTTTTTGTCATCATGCAAAAAAGTGTTGGAGATTATCCCCGCTCCGTATTAATACATCAGATTTTTTAGGGACAAATTTATTTGACTGAATGGATTTTATCAAAATAAAATTCAATGTTGTGACGATTTAACCCTAGTGAATCAGATGTGGAGTGCCTTAGCTTGGTGTATATGGAATACTAGAAATGCTACATTCTTTAGAGGGATTGATGCCTCCATAATTCATACAATGACTAGTTTCTCTTATCTATGTGCAGATATACAATCTCATATTATGGATTTTCAAAGAGCTCATGGGGATCCTTATCCAAGGCCTAGTCATATCTTTTCTGAAGAACTTGCTATTTTTTAGATTTTTATTGATGGATCATGGGATAGTACTTCTCACAAAGGAGGTAGAGGGTGCATCATGTGGGATTATAATGGTGGTTTTGCAGCGGCTCAATGCAGATGTGGTCATAGTGCTTTAGCAACCTTAGTTGAGTTTGAAGCAATTAGAGATGTTATTATTTTGGGCGCTTCTTTAGGAGCGGTTGATTTGCATATTCATTCGGACTGCTTACCTATTGTTAGTGCTCTCCATGGTCTCCACTCATCTTTAGATTGGATGTGTCTTAGTTTAGTAGTAGATATTTTGAAGCCCTGTTCTTTTTTCCCTTGGGTTTCTTTTAGTTATATTCCTAGAACTGGCAATGGCTTTGGGGATTTTCTGGCTAAGGGTGCCGGCAGGTTATCTCTAGACAGATCTTGGTGGGGTATACCACCTTTGTTTATGCGGATTCCTCTCGTTTGTATAGGTCTTTTGACCTGAACTCTTTCATTGAATATAATCACTACTTTTTTGTTTTGGCCAAAAAAAAAATTAGGAAGGAATCAATGATAAATGTTCGGTTTCCCAAAGATAGCTCTAGTTAGGAACTGAACATAAATAGCATTGGATTAGGATCAAGGATGTTCGAACAAATATGGGATAGCATCACAGCTTGACCCAGATGGAATAGGGCATGTGCAACCGCATTGTTGGATTTATGTGTCTATCACATGTTTATGCTTAACTTTTTATGAGATTAAACGTTTACATTCTTTGGTTTAATTAATTTATATTTATTATCTTGACAAAAAAAAATTGTATTAACTGTTATATTATTGTGAGCTAATTGTGTTCATGTTGTGATACTAACTTTGGGGCCTTGACTAGGGTTTGGGTTGAGCTGCTCTTATTGTATATTAACTACGTTTGGTATGCCTAGTTATAATAGGATCAAGGTACAAATGTAAGTCCACATATTTCTGTGCATTGGCCAAAATTTAAATTTGCTCATTCATACATGTAAAATTGCTAGTTGTAACCACCAAAGGCTGGTGCAGTTGGTAACAACCAACACATCTTGGTAAAGAGGTCAGGGGTTCAGCTCACACTTGTGGTATATGCAATAGTTCTTCCCACCCCCTTCCCCCGTCTTCCCCCCCCCCCCCCCAAAAGGTCATTTGTATTAAAAGCAAAAAATATTTACATACTTAGAAGCAAACACAAGTTTAGAGGAACTTCTAACACTCAGTCCCACAACATTATTTGCCCCTAAGTACACCCAAACTCACAAGAATCTCAAAATGAAAACATGTGTCCACTCATTATCAAAAGCAAAAGGGAAGACGCCTAAAGGCATCACAATTTAATAAACTCTTAATCATGGCTGAACAAAATAAATTAATATCTGAAACTTCAGACTTGGCTGCTAAACCTGTAAGAAAATCAACTGCATTGTTTGTCTCTCTATTAAAATGGGAGATTTACCAGTCGGCTGAATTCTGGAATGCCTCAATTCCTCCCCATCGTTGAAGAACACACCATGAAATGGGTCATGTTGCACCAGAAACAAAAAATGTCATATTACCCTTTCAAGTGGTAATAGGACCTTTACATTATTTTGCTATTAAGTTTATTTCCCAAACCCATGACCATACTTCTTTACCACCAAACTCATATCAATTCATCTGGAATCTGTCTTCAATAAGTATGTTCACTGTATGCTTTGCATATAGATTGGCAGGTGGCAACTCTCCCTCCTGAAGTTCCATCTTTTTACCCACCTTTAATTTGCTTAAGCTTTGGCATCTCCCCCTCCCACTAAGGATCATTTTCTTTCTATGGAGAGCTATCCATCATAGATTATCACCGGCAGACCACCTGATAGCATGAGGATGCAATGTGCCATCTGCTTGAATCACCCATGGTCGCCCAACGTCATTAGTGCATCATATCTTTACCACTTGCCTTTTACCCTCCAACTATGGCACAACCTCCATCTCCACGAATGGGATCCTACTCACTCATTTACCTCCCAACTTATCTCCTTGTCACCCAGTCTACTTCACCTACCTCCAATCGTGAGCAAATGTTCCATACCCTCATCACTCTCGGGCTTTTTTGGTGCTACTATACCTTTATAATCCACTCCTCCCAACAACCTCTGTTAAATGAAGCCCAACAACTGAATCAAGCCATCGTTGAGTTCTCACCTCCAATCAAACCTGTACACCCCCCCTACATTACCTACTCTTATACGATGGGAACCTCCATCCCAAGAAAAAATAAAATTCAATGTGGAAGGCTCCTCATACTCATAGCCACACCTCTTAGGCATTGGTGGCTTAGTTAGAGATCAGAATCATCAGGTGATTTTTGCTTTTGGCTAGGAACTAGATGCCAAGACTCTTTTAGTTATAGAAGTTCAAGCCATTCAAAAAAGACTATCTTTAGCCCTTGATTATCATATTTCTCACATCCTTGTGGAGAGTGACAACCAAGACCTTGTGTCTTTCCTCACCAATCAATCATCTCGCCCCAACTGGAAAGTCTTTCATTTTGTCAAAAGATATTATTCATTTGACTAATTCCTACACCAAATGCTCATTGTCTCATGTGCATTGAGAGGCCAACTTCGCTGCGGATGTGCCCCCCAAATTAGAAGCAAAGACTCATGATTGGTTTGTTTAATGTCAACAATCCAAAAACTGCACTTCATTAAGGCTGCGTTTGTTTGCAAAGGTGGGGTGGGAAAAAAGGGGTGGGAAAAAAAAACATGTGGGTCCTACATGTAGTGGGGTGAGGGAGAAGAAAAGGAAAGAAAAGGGTTTTGTGGAAAAGTGATTGGGTGGGTCCCACTTTTTACTTTTCCCAACTTTCCCACAAAATCCCATCAAATATGTGGGGTTTTAAAATAGCATGGGGTGGGAAAGTTGAACTGCCACATCAGCAGACAAGGTTCCTTGATTCAAGGAACCTTGTCTCCCACTTTCCCACCCCAAGCAACCAAACACTCTACCATTTTAGGATTTAAAGGAAAAGTAAGAAATTTACACATTTTTCAAGAATTTTCCCACCCCTTTTTTCCCACCCCACCTTTATTCCAACAAACAAACGCAGCCTAAGAGTTTCAAAGGGCGGTTACGCTTTGAGGGGGGGGGGTTTCGCCCCCATCATTGTTTAGCTCTGAGCATTTGGCTGACACTGTCACATCCACCCAGCCGGTACCCTACCTGGCATACCTGAGTATGTGATCCACAGCCCCGAAGATCCATTATTCGAAGAAATCATCCTCCCACATATACAACAACATAATCATGAACAAGATATTATCAATGTAACATTATATAAACAAAGAGGTCAAGATAAGAAGAAGAGAATAACAATATAATCAGAGTGTGGAAAGAATGATACCAATATAATAATTAATGTCGAATAATCACATGTAGAGTGTGCAGAAAATCACTTCACATAACACATCGGAATGTAGCTTGAAACTAAAAATGAAAGATTACAACCAATTCTCCAAAGAAAGGAAAGAAAAGAAGTAATCAAACTAAACTAAGGTCTCTTCTAACTTATAAATAGTATCTTCATAAACATAAACTTTAGAAATCAAGCACGGCTGCTTCCACTCCAAGGTAGGGCTAATCCTGGTATGCAACATGATCAAACAAGGAATCTTCACTGTCATCTTCGTAACAGCTAGCACCTTCGGAGTAGTATGCATTATCTGCTTGCACTTCATAGTACTGGCATTCATAGTCATCAATACCTGCAGAGTAGTATAACAAAGATATTTGCAAAAAGGAGTGAGATCAAAAGAACTCAGCAAGGCAAGTTATTCCATAACAACACAAATAACATGATATATAACAGAACATAGCAGATGCAATATGATATGAAACAGACAATGCATGTATGAATCTAACTCTATGTATGCTGGTCTCTATTGACAGTCATGCTTTAAGTCATAGCACCATACTTCTTTGGGTAGGTCTCAAATCACTCTTCCCTTAACCATTCCGATATCTTGGGTTCTCCGGTGGTAATTGGGTCCTGCATCCCTCTCGGACATTCCATGGCTGGGGTTTAGGTCACCACTCTCTCACATCACCATTGGTTTAAGTATTGGCACGTGTCATGGTCAAGCCTAGCAAAATGCAAGTCATCTACTTGGTTATATCAAGTCAGATATTTCCATTCCTCCCCTCTTGGGATCCTTTCCGGTATCCTTCTCACTAGAGTCAGCGTATCCTATGGCTACAACCAACTCGGACTACGAACTCATCAACCCTATTAGTCATCCACAAATAATAAACGAGAAGCTCTCATGTCCTCTCACGGATACACTGGTCTTGAGCGCCCATGAGCCCAAGTCTACTACTTGCGAACCTATCAATAAATGGCCCCCACAATGTGATCCATGTCCTCTCACAGGTTGGCTACTGGTCTTGAGCGCCCACAAATCCACATTGCTACCATGGGTTACTCAGTCTCAATACCCTTCCAAATCGGGTCTGATATAACAGGGACATCCTAGCTAAACACCACTAGACAAGCCCTAGGTATGACTTACAATAATCCGGGAAAGAGTCAAAGGGCACCATCGGAAATGTCACATGCCACTTCCACTGATGTCCAAGGACAGAAACGTCAAAAGGACATTCCCCAATCCCAAATCACACCTAATCAATCACATTCCCAATTCGGTCATAACATACACAACTGATATTCCAACATATAGAAAGATAAATATAAACATGTTCAATTGAATATGTAAATCACAAGAATAATGTCCATACATGATCAAAGTAATGAGAAAATACATGAACAAGGTACTACTGTACTTGAAGTACTTACAACAATAACATCACATTAAGAAATTAGAAGAACAACAGAGAATCTATGAAATTCCAAAATTAGAAATTAAGATTCACGCAATCTATGTTAATATGGAAACAACTGTCCTTACCTTAATTAGATTCGAAGAAAATCTAGAGGAACAAGAGATCAAGTCCAAAGTTAGCAAATAAACCCTAGACAAGCATAGATACATCATTAGGAAAAAGCCCTAGAAGATTGGAGGTCAAACAGATCAAATCCAATGAAGAAACCAATGCTGTTCATGCCTGGCAGCCTGTCTGGCAGCTTGGTCCAGTCGACCAGGTGAACAGTGTTCGTGGCCAAAAACTGAATTTTGATGCGAAACTCATCTTCCGGGATTCGAAACACTCCGAAATTTCGAAGGAACCTTAGGAACAATAATCTAAGACTAACTAGACACCAAACAATGATCAAAATCATAACTTTCTAATTTGATTAAAAAAAAAACATAGTTTCAATGAAAACAAACTATGAATGCAAGGGAGAATTAAGGATTCACTCAAGAGGATCACTAGCAATAGATGAAAGATGAATACTAACATGAAATCATATCTAATATGCTAGAGAAATCAAATTAAAGGAATGATCATGGCTTCATGAAGAAATCATATGAATCATGGCTAGAATCAAGTATGAAGATCATAGCATCAATGGAATGAATGGAGATTCATTCTTAACATTGGAGATTATAGAAGAGGTGTTTGCAAGGTTGCAATACCTTCTTCCAATACCTTCTTCATAATCACAATAGTAAGAATTTGATCATGCAAGAGTAAATTAATAAGAAGTATAAGAGATTACTAACCTTGAAGATGAACAAGAGATGAAGAACTTGAGATCAATAGTCCTTCAACAATACCAAGGAGGTGCTAAGAAACACAAAGTTCTATTATATAGAGCACCAAAAGACCTAAACAAAATATTTTCTCGGATTCTGTCGGCAGCTGGCAGCCTGGTTGGTCGACTGGCTAGTCGACTAGGCTAGGACAGCAAGGCCAAATAGGGAAATGAAAGCCTAAACCTCCTTAAATTCAAGTGGGCTTCTCCCCTCAACAAATGACTCACCTAACATAGAGGAATACCTTCAAGCTATGTCCAAATAGGCTTAAGGTCCATCAACTAAGCTCTCCTTCATTAAGGTGTAGTTTCTTCACAAACACAGCCAAAGCTTCCAAGTATCGAGCACCATCATCAATCTCCATGGGTTCTGGTCAAACACCATGTCTTCTACTAAGATGGCCCATAGTTGTTTTCTTCCTTCACTTCGGGTCTTCGGACCTACAAACAACAGGGTTTTCTGGTCAAGGTTAGGGTTGGATTTCACAGACACTCCCACCGCGACACCCGGTTTAACTTTGTGAGTGCCCACTGGGTGCAGTTTGGATCAAAAGGAGGGCTGGATTTCCTCCCCAGCCCTCTTCTTGTCTTGGGTAGTTTAACATAATATAGTTGAGATCTTGACCATGTAGCATGAGTTTGGTTACAGAGAGACTTTGAAGGTTGGTGTGGTAATTTTCATAATCGTGGGATGGGGATAAATAGAAATGGAGGGTACAAATTATACAATTATCAAACTACAATGTTTACCAAAAAGAAAACTACTATTAAAAATCAAATCATAAACTCATCAACAAAGCATGCATGCCTTTCCATTTCCTTAATTAATCCATTAAACCTTTAAGTCAATAATAAATTAATTTCCCATTCATAAGTATAATTATTATTATTATTAATGGATAGCATTAATTGAAATGTAATAACTACCATATTACTTAAAATACCCTCAATTAATTATATTATTATTATTATTATTATTATTATTATTATTATTATTATTATTATTATTATTATTATTATTATTATTATTGTTTGTGGTGGTGACAGCCATGAAAACTTCTCACTTTCCATGGAAAGTTTTTGTAGGAGTTTTATGGATAGCATTGACTGGAGGGTTTTGCATTGTTTTCGTGAGGTGAACCCTATTGCCAATTTTCTTGTGAAATCTGTAGCAAAGGATCAAACTTCAGCCCCTTTAGGGGAGTTGCTTGATCACATCCAACAGGAGTTGTAGTGGGATGCTTTACACCTCTCAAGGTTGTTTTAGTGCATCTTGTGGCTTTTTCATGGATTTATTTATTTATTATTATTATTATTTTAATTTTTAATTTTTTATCATTGATAAAGGGACAACTAAGGTTGGGTGTAATGGGGACAAATGCTGTCACACCCCACCCAACCGGATCCGGTCATCACCCGAATACCTGTTCGAGTGATACACTACAGGACCAAGGTTTAGTGACTATTCCATACAAATATATGATATAGCATAAATCCAAGGACAAGAGTAAATCAAGTTTAAATATCAAATCATAAAATTTGAAATTTCAAGTTTACAATCATCTAACTAAAGTTAACTGGTCGGTGCCTTAGAGGAAGTATCTGGACTACATGTAGTATATCATTGTCACATCCACCCAGCCGGTACCCTACCTGGCATACTCGAGTGTGTGATCCACAGTCCACAAGATCCAGTAGTTAGTAAAATCAACCTCCCACATTCACAACGATATAATCAAGAACAAGACTAAATCAATGTTAACAATATTATTCAAATGAATCATAGTTAAGTAACGAGATAATCATCAGAGTACGGAAATGATACCAATAGATATATAAATCAATAGTAGAGTGAGGCAGAATCTCACTCCACGAGTACAGCGGAATGTAGTTCAAAAATTAAAAGGATTACAACTGATTCTAAAGACAAGAAATAAAGATATATTCTAACTAAGCTAGAGTCTTTTCTACTTTATAAAGGATGTCTTCATAAACATAGACTTCATTGATTATGCTCAGACGCTCCCACTCCACAGTAGGGCTAATCTTGGTAACAAGAGAGACCACTCGAGGGATCCTCAATGTAATCTTCGTAGTCGCCAACACTTTGTGTATGGTACGCTTCTTCGTCTTGCGCTTCCTCATATTGCGCTTCATAACCATCAAGACCTGTAGAATAATCTAACAAACGATATTGTACAAAAAGGAGTGAGTTTCAAAAGAAACTCAGCAAGGCAAGTTATTCCATAATAGCATAAATAACATAGTAACACAAACAAAGCATAAGATGATATGATATGAGACAAACAACGTATGTATGAGTCTAACTCTATGTATGCTGGTCTCTATAGGCAGACATGCTTTAAGTCATAGCACCATACTTCTTTGGGTAGGTCAATCACTCCCCCTCAACCATCTTAGCATCTTGGGTCTGCCGGCGGTAGTTGGGTCGTGCATCATTCTTGGACATTCCTTGGTTGGGGGTTAAGTCACCTCTCTCTCACATCACCTTTGGTCTAAGTATTGGCGCATGTCAGGGTAAAGCCTAGCCCAATGCAAGTCTTCTACTTAGTCATATCAACTCAGATCCAGATACGTCCATTCCTCGCCCCTGGGGATCCTTTCCGGTATCCTTCACACTAGAGTCAGCATAGTCCCAGACTACGGACTCATCAACCCTATAGGTCATCCACATATAGTAAACGAGAAGCTCTCATGTCTTCTCATGGGTTGGTTACCGGTCTTGAAAGCCCATGAGCCCAAGTCTACCCATATGCAACTCTACCCATAAATGGCCACCACAATGTGATTCATGTCCCCTCACGGGTTGGTTACCGGTCTTGAGCACCCTTAAATCCCCATTGCTACCACGGGTCGTTCGGTCTCAATACCCTTCCTAATTGGGTTTGATATAAAAGGGGTATAACCTAGCCAAACACTGCTAGACAAGTCTTAGGTATGACAACAAATAATCCGGGAAAGCGTCAAAGGGCAACATTGGAAATATCCCATACTATTCCCAATAAGTTCCAAGGACAGAAATGTCAAAAGTACATTCCCCAATCCCAAATCATACCTAAACAATCACAATCATAATTCAGTCATATCATCCACGACAGATATCTCATCATATGAAGAAGTATAATAAGACAGATTAAATAAATAAGAAACATACATGAGTAAGTATTCATACATAATCAAGTACATAAAGTAAATAAGGAAATAAGACCCTAATGTACTTGCAGCATTCATATTATAATAGAAACTAACATAACAGTAGAAAATCTAAGTAGTTCCCAAATTAGAAACTAAATCTATGCAATCTATGTTAATATGGTAACAACTTCCTTACCTTAAATAGATTCGAATATATTCCGGACGGACAAGAGGATGAATCCAAAGTTAGCAAATAAACCCTAGAATAGCATCACACAATCATTAGGAAGTAGTCCTAAAAGAATAAGCATCAATCGAATCGAATCGGACAAAGAAATCAAATTCTGCTGTTGCGGGTTTATTGGCTGGGTTGGGTTGACTGAGCCAGTCGACCCAGGCAGTCTGCCCAAGAGAAAATCTGAATTCAAGAATAGAATCTTGATCAGAAACCTATGCTACACAATCCGAAATGCGACGAAACTTGGAGAGAATGTCTAACACAGTAGTCTAAGACAAAAAGCATAATGTAGACATCAAACAACCATTAAAACCATTACTTACTAATTTGAAATCATAGTTTGTATTTTAGTAAAAATCATAGTTTTCATTGGAAACATGCTATGAAAGAAAGAGATGAACTAGAGATGATGAGATCTCATTCTAGTACAAGAACACAGTAGATCAGAGGTATGAACAATCATAGAGAAGTATCTATAATGTAGAATAAATCAAAATATGAATATGATCATAGTTTAGGAAGAAATCATAAGAATCATATTAAGAATGAATGGGATGATCATGGCATAAGAGAATGAAAAGAGATTGTAAAGATATGACTACAAGGTTGCAGCATCTTCATCATAATCTCAGTTCAAAGATGAGAGTGATCATGGAAAGAATAAATCAATAACATAAAAGATAGAATACTAACCTTTAATTGAAGAACAAGAGAGAGAGTTTGCAAGATTGCAAGATTAGGTCTTCTTCTTCACTCTTGGAGGCTTAGAGATGATTTCCCGTCGTTCTCTAAGTGTTATGGAGGCTAGGGATACTAAAATCACGAAGTCATGGGGTATATATAGCAAGATACTCAAAACAGAAGATTCTGTTCGAGTTCAGCATCTTTGGGTCGATTGGCTGGGTAGCATGGCCCAACCGATCGGCCAAGCATCGACCAGTCGACAACGAAACCCAAAAACAGGGATTTGAGGGTCTTCCACTACTCTGAATCAAACGAAATTGTAAACACATATTCTATAACATACCTAGCATGGAAAAATGGCTTTAAATCATATCCCACAAAGCTCTAAGGTCATCAACTAATCTTCTCTTCATCAAGGCGTAGTCTCTTCTTTATATCCAACATTGTCTTCAAGTATGGGGCATCATCTTCAATCTCCATAGGTTTCTGAGTCGAACAGTATATCTTCTACCAATATGGCCCATAGTTGACTTTCACTTCTATTTCGGGTCTTCGGACCTACAAACAAAAGAGTATCCGGGTTAAGGTTACGGTCGGGTTTCACATTCCCCCCTCCTTAAAAGAAATTTCGTCCTCAAAATTGAAAGTATACCTGAACTTCCAAAAAGATGAGGAAACTTCTCCTTCATGTCTTCTTCCTTCTCCCAAGACGCTTCTTCAAGAGTATGGTTCTTCCACTGAATCTTCACCAAAGGGATAGTTCAATTCCTTAACTGCTTGTCCTTTCTATCCAAGATTTTGGCCGGTTCTTCCTTATAAGATAAATCAGCACAAAGTCCTTCAGGTTCTTGCTATAGTATGTGATCTGGGTTCTCAACATACTTCTGAAGCATTGAAACATGAAATACATTATGAGTCTCAGCAAGTGACGGAGGCAAAGCTAAACGGTAAGCAACTGATCCAATCCTTTCAGAAATCTCTTAAGGTCTAATATAACAAGGACTAAGCTTTCCTTTAACATTAAACCTCATTACACCCTTCATAGGCGATACCTTTAGAAAAACGTTCTCACCAACTTGAAATTCCAAATCTGATCTTCTTCTATCAGCATAAGATTTTTGTCTTGACTGAGCAGTCTTAATCCTTTTTCTTATCATATCTACCATCGCACTTGTAGCTTCAATCATTTTTGGGCCTAACACTTTTCTTTCTCCAGTTTCGGTCCAATACAGAGGTGTCCTACAAGTGTTTCCATATAAAGCTTTAAAAGGAGCCATGCTTATCGTTGACTGATAACTATTGTTATAGGCAAACTCAACCAAAGCTAAATGTTCATCCCAATTACCACTCATATCAACAACACAAGATCTAAGCATATCTTCCAAAATCTGAATTGTCCGCTCAGACTGTCCATCAGACTGTAGGTGATGAGCAGTACTAAAATTCAATTGGGTTCCCAAGGCTTTCTGCAAACTATTCCAAAATCTTGAAGTAAACCTAGGGTCACGATCAGACACAATACTCACAGGCACCCCGTGCAGACGAACAACATTGTCCATATAAAGTCTAGCTAACTTTTCCATAGTGTGAGTGATCTTCATAGGAATAAAATGGGCTGATTTGGTCAATCTATCAACAATTACCCACACAGTGTCATTACCTCTACTTGTTTGAGGTAAGCTAGTCACGAAGTCCATAGTAATGTTCTCCCATTTCCAACCAGGTAAGGGTAGGGGCTACAATAATCTAGACGGAGGTTGTCGAACACCTTTAACACGTTGACAAGTCTCGCACTTAGCTACAAAATCTTCTACATCAGCCTTCAATCCAATCCACCAAAAATGTTCTTTCAAATCCTTATACATTTTTGTACCTCCTGGATGTACGGTAAAGATCGACTGGTGTGCTTCTTTCAAAATTTCCTTTTTAACTTCTTCAACTGCAGGCACACAAAGTCTTCCTCTAAACAATAAGGCACCATCCATAGATATACTAAAATCAGGGTCCAAATAAGAATTTAAAGAAATCTTCTCTATCTTCTTTTTCAATTCTGGATCCGAATCTTGCAAGGCAACAATTCGATCCCTAAGGGTGGATCTTGCTGTCATGGCTGAAAGCACAACATCTGAACTTTGCGAAACAACTTCCAATTCAAAATCTGAAATTGACTTCAACAACGACTTGCTCAAAGCATTCAAATCTAGTTCCTTCTTGTAACTTTTTCCTACTAAGAGCATCCGCAACAACATTTGCTTTACCAGGATGATACTGGATATCACAATCATAATCAGAGACTAATTCCATCCATCTTCTTTGTCTCATATTTAACTCCTTTTGGGTAAAGAAGTACTTTAAACTTTTATGATCTGTGAAAATAGCAATCTTCTCACCATACAAGTAATGTCTCCAAATCTTTAGGGCAAAAACAACGGCTGCAAGTTCTAAATCATGAATGGGATAATTCCGCTCATATTCCTTCAATTGCCTTGAAGCATAAGCTATCACCTTCCCTTGTTGCATTAAAACACAAACCAAACCAATCTTAGACGCATCAGTATAGACTGTCAGACCACCGGAATTATCGAGTATTGTCAAAACCAGGGCACTTGTCAATCTATCATTCAATTCTTGAAAATTCTTCTCACATGCGTCAGACCAAACAAACTTCTCCTCTTTCCTAGTTAGCTTAGTCATAGGAGCAGCCAACTTAGAAAAGTTCTCAATAAATCTCCTATAATAACCAGCCAAACCTAAGAAACATCTTATTTCTGACACTGTCTTCGGTCTTTCCCACTCGGCAACTGTCTTAACCTTGTCAGGATCGACACGAATACCTTCGGCTGAAACAACATGACCAAGAAATACCACTCTTGGAAGCCAGAAATCACACTTACTAAACTTGGCATACAACTTCTTCTCTCTTAGTCTTTGCAAAGTAATACCAAGATGCTTCCGATGCTCTTCTTCGCTCTTTGAGTAAATCAAAATGTCATCAATAAAGACAATAACGAACTTATCTAACACATCATGAAATACTCGATTCATCAAGTCCATAAACACAGCAGGAGCATTAGTCAAACCAAAAGGCATGACTCTAAACTCAAAATGACCATATCTTGTCCTAAAAGCTGTCTTACAAATGTCACTAGCTTTCACCTTCAACTGATGATATCCGGATCTCAAATCAATCTTCAAGAACACTGCTACACCTCTTAACTGATAGAAAAGATCATCAATCCGAGGCAGCGGATACCTATTCTTAATGGTCAATTTGTTCAATTCATGGTAATCAACGCACATACGCATACTACCATCCTTCTTCTTAACAAACAAAACCGGGGCTCCCCAAGGCGATACACTAGGCTGTATATAACCTTTATCTGAGAGTTCATTCAGCTGGTCTTGTAGTTCTTTCAACTCGGTAGGCGCCATTCTATATGGAGCTTTAGATACCGGAGCGACTCCTGGAATTAATTCAATCGAAAATTCCAACTCTCTATCTGGAGGTAATCCTGATAAATCATCCGGAAAGACATCCTTGAAATCACAAACAACTTCAACTTCTTCAAGTTTCTTCTTCACTTCCATGACTTCACTTTCAGCTGTAGCACTTTCCACTAGTGCACAAACTTGCATCAAAGCAGACAAAGTCTTCTTGCTAACTCTTCCTGTATCACCTTGAAACTCAAAGGCTGTATTACTACTAATCTAAAATTGAATTTTCCTCAAAGAACAAACAATATGGTTCCCATGAAAAGGTTATGATCACGGAAAGAGAGGGAATGATTGTTATCAAGAAAATAACAAGAAATCATAGGAAATCTTGTTTAGGTTAATAGAAATATTGCCCATGAGGTTTCCATCACATGGGAGGTTACAAAAGGTTTCCAGAAAGATCATACAAGGGTTAGGGTTTCAGAGAATTTATCTGGCTAGGGTTAAAATCATAGATCTCAAAGAAACGAAGGAGATCACAAAGGGATGGTTGCAAGGATGCATCATCTTCTTCCTGATCTCAATCAAGAACAAGAACGAAGAAAGAATAATTAGAAATTCAGAAGTGATACTAACCTTGAATTGTCAGATCAGAGATGAGAGGCTTCAGATTTGCAGAGGAATCGTTCGAATCACCAAAGAGAGTTTCGGAGAGGTCTTCTCACGTTCAAAAAGTGTTTAGGAGGCTGCTGTGACTAAGAAACTCAAAGTAGGGTTTAAATATAAGTGAAAAAAATTAGTTTTTCTCGGATTTAACAATCCATTGGTCGAGTGCTTGGTCGAGTGGTCCAGTCGACCAATCAGTCGACCAAGCAGAATAGCAAGGTTCAAACAGGGATTCCGAGGGCTATACAGGGTCAAAATTGAGTGAGGTTTTCTTCTACAAGTCAATAAAGAAGTCTAGTTTCCAGAAATACTTTCAGATCAAGAATGTGAGTTCATTAGGTCCACCAACTAAGCTCACCTTCTTCGATGCGCAAGCAGGATTTGCCAGACATAGTTCAACAACTTCGGACAGGGATTTGGAGGCTTATATGGGGTCATATTGAGTGGGGTTTTCTCCTACAAGTACATCAAGAAGTCTAGTTTTGGGAAATACCTTCAGATTGAGCACAGGAGTTCATTAGGTATTTCAACTAATTCACCCCCCTTCGGTGCGCAGATTCAAAACTAACACTGACAATGCTCTCAAGTGAGGGGCATCATCGTCAATGTCCATGGGCTTGGGCTCCGAAACCAAATCATCAACCAAAAGGGTCTACAAGTCTCTTATTCCCCCACTTCGGGTCTTCAGACCTATAAACATAACAGATTCCGGGCTGGGTCAAGGTTAGGATAAGGCTGGACATTACAGATCTACCCTAAGGGAAAGGTCTAGCATGACTTCCTAAGGTTTTCAAAGATAATAACACTGAAATCAAGTTCCAACTTTAAGGTGTAACATTTAAACTAACCTTTCTTTACCCAAAACAGATAGGGTGTCCTGGCTAGGTTTGGGCTGGATTTCACATCATCACACTTTGAGACCAGAGGCCTTTCACTAACAGTTCTAGAGACTGCGGAGCTGTGTGCACGTATGCGCTCTATGACTTCCATGTTAGGGAGGATAGAGGCGAGACAGGAGAGGATGGAGTCACAGTTGACTCAGGTTGTAGAGGATGTTAAAGTACTGAGAGAGCAGAGATAGTAATCTAGATAGATTGTATTAGGATTTCCTTTTATGTTTCTCAAATGTAACTTGTTGTACAACTTTCCTAAAATTAATGAAGTTCACTTTTGTTTCACCATCTTATTGTGTATTATGTATTCTCTTTTATTGCATTATGTGATGTTGTTAAATCATACTTATTGTGTATTATTCAGAGTATATTATTCTTCACTTTTAAGTTTCTAATTCAAGTGTTCTATTATTCAATTCTAAGAATACTTGAGTCAATTTTGGATTTATGACTCGGGAATGTTCTATCATTGTTTTTGTGGTTAGGATTTCATTTGGAACTGTGGGCTCTGATACCACTCTGTCACATCCACTCAGCCGGTACCTATCTGGTATACCCGAGTGTGTGATCCACAGTCCACAAGATCCAGTAGTTAGTAAAATCAACCTCCCACATTCACAATAATATAATCAAGAACAAGACTAAATCAATGTTAACAATATTATTCAAATGAATCATAGTTAAGTAACGAGATAATCATCAGAGTGCGAAAATAATACCAATAGATATATAAATCAATAGTAGAGTGAGGCGGAATTTCACTCCACGAGTACAGCGGAATGTAGTTCGAAAATCAAAGGGATTACAACTGATTCTAAAGACAAGAAAGAAATATATATTCTAACTAAGCTAGAGTCTTTTCTACTTTATAAAGGATGTCTTCATAAACATAGACTTCATCGATTACGCTCAGACGCTCCCACTCCACAGTAGGGCTAATCTTGGTAACAAGAGAGACCACTCGAGGGATCCTCAATGTAATCTTCGTAGTTGCAAACACTTTGCATATGGTACGCTTCTTCGTCTTGCGCTTCCTCATATTGCGCTTCATAGCCATCAAGACCTGTAGAATAATCTAACAAACGATATTGTACAAAAAGGAGTGAGTTTCAAAAGAAACTCAGCAAGGCAAGTTATTCCATAATAGCATAAATAACATAGTAACACAAACAAAGCATAAGATGATATGATATGAAACAAACAACGTATGTATGAGTCTAACTCTATGTATGCTGGTCTATATAGGCAGACATGCTTTAAGTCATAGCACCATACTTCTTTGGGTAGGTCAATCACTCCCCCTCAGCCATCTTAGCATCTTGGGTCTGCCGGCGGTGTTGGGTCTTGCATCCTTCTTGGACATTCCTTGGTTGGGGGTTAAGTCATCTCTCTCTCACATCACCATTGGTCTAAGTATTGGCGCATGTCAGGGTAAAGCGTCAAAGGGCAACATTGGAAATATCCCATACCACGGGTCGTTCGGTCTCAATACCCTTCCGAATTGGGTTTGATATAACAGGGGTATAACCTAGCCAAACACTGCTTGACAAGTCTTAAGTATGACAACAAATACTCCGGGAAAGCGTCAAAGGGCAACATTGGAAATATCCCATACTACTCCCAATGAGGTCCAAGGACAGAAATGTCAAAAGGACATTCCCCAATCCCAAATCATACCTAAATAATCACAATCATAATTCAGTCATATCATCCACGACAGATATCTCATCATATGAAGGAGTATAATAAGACAGATTAAATAAATAAGAAACATACACGAGTAAGTATTCATACATAATCAAGTACATAAAGTAAATAAGGAAATAGGACCCTAATGTACTTGCAACATTCATATCATAATAGAAACTAACATAACAGTAGCAAATCTAAGTAGTTCCCAAATTAGAAACTAAATCTATGCAATCTATGTTAATATGGTAACAACTTCCTTACCTTAAATAGATTCGAATATATTCCGGATGGACAAGAGGATGAATCCAAAGTTAGAAAATAAACCCTAGAATAGCTGTAATATCCAGCCCTATTCTAACCTTGACCCTGACCCGGATCCACTGTTGTATTCAGGTCCGAGGACCCGAAGCGGTGGAAGAAGAGATTTATGGACCATTCTGATTGATGATCATGATTCGGAGACCGAGCCCATGGACATTGACAATGATACCCCTTGCTTAAATGCATTGTTAGTGTTTAAGGAAAGTTTGCGCATCGGAGAAGATTAATATGGTTGATGTACCCAATGACCTCCTGTGCACAATCCGAAGGTATTCCCTGAAACTAGACTTCTTGATTGAATTGTGGAAGAAAACCTCACTCAATTTGACCTTGTATAGCCTTTCAAATCCCTACTTGAAGTTGCTGTTCTAAACCTATGTTTTCTGCTGAAATCATTTTGGTCGATCATTTTGGTCGATACCATCGACCAAAAGCATCGACCAAAATGTCCCAGTCTGCCAAGTTAATGATTCCATGGAATATTCCTTTTCTATTTAATATGACCTCGAGCCTTGAGCCTTTTGCAATCATTTTTCTCACCTGGGAACGTGGGGAGAGCTTCCCAAAGCAGTTCCTTGGTTAGTGTGAAGGGTATCTCATCAAAGACACTTAGTTTATCATTGATTCTTGCCTTCATCTTCTACACTAAGGTAAGACTCGTCATTCCACTCTCTACCCTACCATTTTCTACTCCTTCCTATTGTCATCTTGCTGATGGGACATTTGGAATGGTGCTGCAACCTTGCAACCACCACTCCAAGTGCCTACTCATGCTCAATCCATGATTCCCTTAGCCATTCATTGATGCTAATGCTTATATCTCATGCCTAGCATATGTATTCCATGCTTTACCTATTAACATCATACCATTTGATATCAAACTGAGCTATAAAGTGTATTATGTTCATGTTTAACATTGCCATATGATTCCAATCGAATTTCTATTAGTTCCTCTAGCTATTGCATGCTATTCCTCATCAATGCAATCAATTCCAACTCATGCCATGATGTTTATCACTTGAACTTGATAGCTCAAATTGGGGCTTTTTAATTAGACCATTGGATTGGGTTAATTCCTTGATTTATAGTGTCCTACTACTGTTGTTAAGTATGCCTCCAAGTTCCAGATTGATCCGAACACCGGAAGACTCATTTCGGACCAAAATCCCCAAAATCCACTATTCTGCCCAAGGACTATTTTGGTCGATCATTTTGGTCGATACCATCGACCAAGACCATCGACCAAAGTTGTTGCTGACAGCAACCTTGGTCAGTCTTGACTCGAATGACATCCGATCTTCCCGACTTCTTTTTTAACTTATTGTTGATGTTTGTTTAGGGCCTTACCACTTCTATTGGACTATTCTTGGTATTCTCAATTCATCATCAACTCATCCAAGGTAAGGATTGTTATATCCATAAACATATAAGTCATCAAATATTGAACTATGCTTTATTCAAAGAATGAAGTCCCTAAATTTCTTTCAATCATTATGATACTGATACATATGTGTTGGAACAGTAATATTTAAATCTTTATACATTTGTTGTGTTACTCTATCATTTTGATTTGCTTATGTTTATAATGATTCGTTTCAATATCATGATTTGAGTACTATTATGAATATGCATTGGATGCATGAGAAATGATGAGATTTGATGTGTGATTGCTTATGTATGACTTGGGATTGGAGGGTGTCCTACTGACACTTCGGTCCTTGGGCATCGGAGGGAATAGTATGGGATATTCTCCGATGGTGCCTATCGACACTTTCTAGAGTTATTGGATGACATACATAGGAGTGTCTAGTTGTGTGGCTAGGTTCATCCTTGTCGTGTCAGACCCGAATCGGAAGGGCATTGAGACCGAACAACCCGTGGTAGTGTATGGTTGGATGGGCACTCTAGGCCGGTAGCCAATCCGGTAGGGGACATAAACCATGCTACGGATACCTGAAAGGGGCCATTTATTGGTAGAGTTGCATATGGATAGACTTGGGCTCACGGGCGCTCAATACCGGTAACCAATCCGTGAGAGGACGTGAGAGCTTCCCGTTTACTATATGTGGATGACCAATAGGGTTGATGAGTCCGAAATCCGGGATTTCGCTGACTCTAGTGTGAAGGATACCGGAAAGGATTGCCGGGGGCGAGGAATGGACGTATCTGAATCTGACTTGACCGACTGAGTAGATGACTTGCATTGGGCTAGGCTTTACTGTGACATGCGCCAGTACTTGACCAAATGGTGAAGTGAGAGAGCGGTGACCGATTCCCCTTACCATGGTTTTAATGACTTTACTTGATCTTCCCCGGCATTCCCAAGATATGGAAATGGGAGAGTGGTGACGACCCGAGAAGTACGGTGCTATGACTTAAAGCATGTCTACCTTAGAGACCAGCATTCATAGAGTTAGGCTCATATCTGCATCATATGTTCCATATCACATTGCATTATTATATGTTCTGAATGTGTATGATTTCTAATTATGGAATAACTTCCTTGCTGAGTTCTTCGAACTCATTCCTTTTGTGCAAATGTTTTAGATTACATTCCAGGTACCGAAGATTACGATGGCACCTCCTATGAGGCGGACTATGATTCCACATACTACCCTCCGGGTAGTGGCGTCGGTGAGGATTTGTATATTGGAGCCGAGGAGGATTATTATTCGCACCAGGGTTAGCCCCACCGGTTGTCGGCGGGAGCGGCGCGGCAGCGTGTTGGGTTTACTTCATTCGTATTGTTGAGGAGACTACTATTAGTATAGAAGAAACCCTAGCATAGTGCCCCATTCCCCTGGTGTATTTGTGGAACCATTGGTCTTGTAACTAACTTATCTTTGAGTTTATCTTTTGACACTTAGACATGTATTTGACGTTATCACACTTCTTTTCCGCTGTTCTGAGAGAGTGGTTATCATACCTTCTCTCACCCTTATGATTATGCTTTATTGTTATTGCCTTCCGCACTCTGATTTATTTAGTCTTATCTTATTCATGATATTTAGTATTAACTGTTTTTACCATTGATTATTACTGTTCATTATTGTGTTACCGTGTATGTGGGAGGCATGGACCTCAGATCATTGATCCTTGGACTGTGGATCACATCCCGGGTATTCCAAATGGGGTACCGGCTGGGTGGATGTGACAATAGCATCACACAATCATTAGGAAGTAGTCCTAAAAGAATAAGCATCAATCGAATCGAATCGGACGAAGAAATCAAATTCTGCTGTTGCGGTTTGATTGGTTGGGTCAACCTGAGCCGTTCGACCAGGCAGTCTGCCCAAGAGCAAATCCGAATTCAAGAATAGAATCTTGATCCAAAACCTATGCTACACAATCCGAAATGCGACGAAACTTGGAGAGAATGTCTAACACTACAGTCTAAGACTAAAAAGCATAATTTAGACATCAAACAACCATTAAAACCATTACTTACTAATTTGAAATCATGGTTTCTATTTTGGTAAAAATCATAGTTTTCATTGGAAACATGCTATGAACGAAAGAGATGAACTAGAGATGATAAGATCTCATTTTAGTACAAGAACACAGTAGATCAGAGGTATGAACAATCATAGAGAAGTATCTATAATGCTAGAATAAATCAAAATTGGAATATGATCATAGTTTAAGAAGAAATCATAAGAATCATGTTAAGAATGAATGAGATGATCATGGCATAAGAGAATGAAAGGAGATTGTAAAGATATGACTACAAGGTTGTAGCATCTTCATCATAATCTCAGTTCAAATATGAGAGTGATCATGGAAAGAATAAATCAATAACATAAAAGATAGAATACTAACCTTTAATTGAAGAACAAGAGAGAGAGTTTGCAAGATTGCAAGATTAGGTCTTCTTCTTCACTCTTGGAGGCTTGGAGATGATTTCCCTTTGTTCTCTAAGTGTTATGGAGGCTAGGGATACTAAAATCACGAAGTCATGGGGTATATATAGCAAGATACTCAAAACAGAAGATTCTGTTCGAGTTCAGCATCTCTGGGTCGATTGGCTGAGTAGCATGGCCCAGTCAACCCAAGCAGTCAACCCAGGCTGACAGCAAACCCAAAAACAGGGATTTGAGGGTCTTCCACTACTCGGAATCAAACAAAACTTTATAAACATATTCTATAACATGCCTAGCATGGAAAAATGGCTTTAAATCATATCCCACCAAGCTCTAAGGTCATCAACTAATCTTCTCTTCATCAAGTTGTAGTCTCTTCTCTATATCCAACATTGTCTTCAAGTATGGGGCATCATCTTCAATCTCCATAGGTTCGAAGTCGAACACTATATCTTCTACCAATATGGCCCATAGTTGACTTTCACTTCTACTTCGGGTCTTCGGACCTACAAACAAAAGAGTATTCGGGTTAAGGTTAGGGCCGAGTTTCACAATCACTGTATGACCTTGCATTTGATTAGAAACCTCGACATGTGCCAGTACTCATGCCAATGTCGTGGTGAGAGAATGTGAACCTAAGCCCTAGCCATGGTTGATTGACGATGACTGAACTGCTTTCCTGGGATCCCAACAGAGGTAACCAGTCCGTGAGGGTTCAAAGTGACTAGACCTACCGAGAGGAGGGCTAGTGTTATATCTTAAAGCATATCTACCATATAGAGACTTGTATAGTTAGATTTATAACTGCATCCATATACTTGCATATCATTCTTTATATATGTGCTTATCTAGATACACTACCGATATATATGTGAGATGTGTTCTCCCTACTGAGTTCGTCAAATCTCATTCCTTTTTGTATGTTGCATTATATTATACAGATGGGTATATTGGATCAGGAGAAAATCCGTATGACTGTAGCGACTCCTGTGAAGAAGTCATGGAGGCATCAATCAGAAATGGAGATGTATGTCATGAAGCCCCTTGTGGATGCACGGAGTGCATTTAGCACCCATTGATGGCAAGAGGAGGTAGATAGCTTGGCATTTTGAGAAGTCATTCGAGGAAAGCTGGATAGCTCCCTACATTGCTAAATTTGAAGAAAAGACCATTGCCCTCAAGAGATCTAAAAGAATCAAACTGAATTAGTTTAACTTTTGCTTCCACTGAACTCTACAATTTTTGGAACATATTACTTTATTCATTTTCCTTTGGTTTTGGTTCATCCTTTGGAGTATTTGGACTCTTGTAGTACGTTTCATTTGAATTATTTTAATTAACTCTTGCTTTGGATTATTATTGCGTGCATTTACTTCTATTGATGGTAAATCGTGGATCCTGTGACGGATCGCACTTATGGGTAGGATCGATACTGGCGGGTGGGGTTTGAAAGAGGTGGTATCAGAGCCACATGTTTACAAAGTTAATGATAGTAAATACAAGCGGTAGTTGAGCAATCCGAGTCATAGGTCCAGAAGTGACTCGAAATACTAGAAGTGAATAATAGGTACAAACATTCACTAGAAAGTGAAATAGTAAAGTGAATGAATTTTTTATTTTCGCATAACTTGCCATAAATCAAGCAAAACATATTCGAATTGAATAACCATCAAGAAGTGCATAAGAGACAACAAGTGATAATGCAACAAGCATAACTGAATTTCATTAATAAGATAAGTTCTACATAAACTGAAGCCTGACTTATGCTTTACAAGTCAAAATGAATAGGAAATGGACAAGTGGTAAAATAAAAAAAATAATTTGAAATCCCAAGGCAGTCTCTACTTTTGAAATCCCACAAAAAAACCCTAATGTAGAAATCCATAGTGTAGATCTAAAGATCTGTAGTAAAGGTTGAAGACAGTTGTGGGCCATTCAATTTTGAACCCATTAGGTCTGACCTTGAACCAATGGAGGTTGATAATGAAGATCCTAGTATGGAAACCCCGAGTGAGTGGAAGAAGAGGTAACTTGAATGAATTTTGATTGGGAAAGTGGACCAATAATACAGTGTTGACACCTTTGGAAGGTCCTAAAAAGTCAAGTAAGACCCTTTTTTAAGTTGGAAGAAGACCCAAGTAGTGGATTTGGCTTTGGGAACCAAATTCAGCAGTTTTGACCTAAGACCCTACCTTGGTCGATCCCTTTGGTAGATTCAATCGACCAAAGCAAGCCCAGGGACATAATTGTCTATTTTGGGGGATTTTAGGATTTTGGAGCCCTATATATTCAAAGATCGATCTAATTTGTACCACTTTGCCTGTTAACCTCTAGAGAATGTGAGAAGAACTCTAGAGCTTCCTCCTCGAGGCCAAAGTTGATTCCAAACATCAAAGCAAAGTTCCTCCATTTAATCTTCTTCTACAAGGTTAGTATTTGATCCTATACTTCATTGATCTATTCTCTCTACTGTTTCTTCTCTTTGTTCTTACTGTAGTTATTCGATTCTAATCTATGTTAGATCTATTCCTAGGTTGTTTTCTATGCATGATCTACTGTTTTCTTATGCTTAGAATGAATGGATTCATTCTAGTCTTTGCGTGAGAATCCGCAGATCAAGCCTATTAGGTGATTTATTGGATTCCTATTCCAATGGCCTTGTTTGATGTTTAGAACATCATAGATAGTCTTAATATGTTATTTTAGAACTTTCCTATTAATTTCAGAGTGTTTTGATGTCATTCGAAGAGTTTCCGACCAAAGTTGGAAGTTACTATCCGTACACAATAGCTTTGGTCAATCACTTTGGTTGATCCAATCGACTAAGTCAATCGACCAAAGGGGAGCCATACAGCAATTTTGTCTGTTTTGCCTCCGTTTCATCTCCTATCATTAGAGTTTGTTCCTTATACTCTCTACATGTTTGTTTAGGGTTGTTTTGGTGATTTTGGACTTGCTCTTTGATCTCTTACTTGGAGTTTACAAAGTTGGATATAAGGTGAGTATGTTCACTCACAATTGACATCATTATGTATTATACCATAATAGGATTTGTATGCATATGTTAGCTACTGTTTAAAACTTTTTCTTTATTGTTATACTTTTGTAATTACAGTATACTATCCGTGATGTGAATTACATGCTGGTATTGAGTATGAATGATTGTATTGTGAATGGATCTTGCTTTGACATATATATGGAATCATGATATGATGTGATTGTTTAGGTTATGGTTGTGGAATGGGGGATGCCTTTTTGGCATTTCTGTCATTGGACACCGGTGGAGGTGGTATGGGACGCATTCCTATGGTGCCCCTTGGCGCTTTCCATAACTACTGGTTGACATACCTAGGTTTTGTTTAGAAGCGTTTGGCTAGGGAAAACCCTGTCATATATGACCCTATCAGAAGGGGTATTGAGGCCGAGTGACTCGTGGTAGCAATGGGGATTTGTAGGAGCTCAAGATCGGTAACCAACTTATGAGAGGACGCAAATCACATTGTGGGGGCCATTCATTGGTAGGGTTGCACATAATAAGCTTGGGCTCGTGGGCACCCAAGAAGGCGAGAAGCATGAGGGGACACAAGAGCTTCCCACTTATTATATGTGGATGATCAATAATGTTAAAAGTTTACGTTGCTGAGAAGGAGATGGTGACTCTAGGGGGAAAGGTACTAGAAAGGATTGCAAGAAACGAGGAATGGATGTATCTGACCCTAAGTAGATGTGACTCAATAGATGACTTGTATTGGGCTAAGATTTACCCTGACATGCGCCAATACTCCTACCAATGGTGGTGAGCGATGGTGTTGACATAAACCCCAACCATGGAAAGTCAGAGAAGGATGCCCTGACCCAATTACCGCGGAGAACACAATAGACTAAGAAGGTTGAGGGAGAGTGATTTGAGACCTAACCAAAGGAGTATGGTGAATTATCTTAATGTGTGTCTGCCAATAGAGACCACCATACCTAGAGCTAGGAGCATCATTGCATTCATTGTTTCATATCATTGCATCATGCTTGTTTTGAACTGCTTGTAGTTGTTTATTGTGATTGAATTGCTTGCTTAGTTCTTTTGAGCTCACCCTTCGAGAGACATGTTTTCTTTAGATTGTGTTGTAGGTACTGATGACTGCGAGATCCTGAACTATGAGGCCACAATGTGTGACTCGTATGGCTTTCAAGAATTTGGCGACTACGAGCAATATAGTGAAGCGCACCCATATGACGACGGAGTGTACTAAGATTAGCCAGATCTTGAAGCTAAAGTGTCTCATACTGGAGATGGAGACATCTGAGTCTAGACATTGTTTGATGGACATAGATACTCATTTTGTTTAGCTTTAGAATGATTCTCAGTTCCTTTATTGTTCTCAATTGTAATTCATTAAAGATTCGATCTATTTTCCACTTTTGTTTTAGAGTTTATTTCTGCTATAATCTTTACCCTAATTTTGTTTTATTCTAGACTCTGATATTCTTTTGTGATCCTTCTGAGATCCATATTTGATTGTTTCTTAAATTACTTTAATACAATGATTTGTTCTTGCTTTTGATTATATTATTGTGCTTTGTGAGTATATGATCGCCCTAAACTTGATCTCCGGGTATTCTAGATAGGGTACCGGTCGAGGGGATGTGACAATACTGAGTCAAGACGAGCATAAACATGACTGAACTACTCCTGTGGTGTTGGTGGTGTTGTTGGACTTACCTAGAATAGAATATCTAAGCACTCTGCTAGCTAACCCCTCATCATTGCTTGATGTTGTTCTAGGTGTTCCACCCAAGTGAGTATCAAGACTGCATCTTCAGCCTTGGTAGGTACTAAAGTCGGTGATCTCTGTGGTGCACCCTGAGCCCCAGATGGACCCCCTACCTCGAACTAAGATGGTGGTGATGAGTCTCCCTGATCAACATCCTCTGAATCTATATCCATACCCTCATCACCTGCACCCGGCTCTGGACTGGCGGGTAACTCTAGAGAGTGAGCACCACCCAATAAATGCATATGAGCAACCAATTGGTGACCAATGGTGCCACCAAAGCCGATAGGTAAAACCTCCTCACCCTCGAAGTCGACTCCAAAGTAGTGGAACATTCGAGTCAGAAGCCTCCCATAAGCAAGGTTTGCACCTCCTGGATGTGTCACTCTATAAATCATGGCATTCTGGATGATGTATGCCAAATTGATCCTGTAGTGAGTGTACACTACGAAAGTCATCAAGGCCTGGATGAGGGATATCTCACTCTGATGACCCGCCTTGGGCAACAGGTTTCTAGCTATGATCCTGGAAACAATCCTGCAAGATGGTAGCAGCCCAGTCACTGACTTGACCTTGTTGTAATTGTTGTTGGATATAGAGGAATAGATAAAATCCCTCTCCTCCTAGAAAATAAAATCATCTGACTCTGCCCCTAGCTCAAACCATCCCTTCTCTGTGGGTATGTGTGGAACATGTAGTATGTGAACGAGAGTCCGAGTGGAGAAACGAATGTTGGTGTCCTTCACCCTGCTCTCTATAATAAGCCTGGTGCCTGCCTCTCCTGTTGGTTCCTCGTGGAAGGTCAAGTTGCTGTAGAACAACCTGACAAGTTTGGGATATGCTGAATCATTTAAGTTTAGCATACTAGCCCACCCTATGGCAGCAAACCTCTCTGCAATCTTGAACTCCTCTAATTCCCTTGTCACAACTGGATGACCCAACTTGACCTGTCAACGACCAAAGTGGCTAAAGTATAACTCCTGTCACATCCACCCAGCCGGTACCCTATCTGGAACACCCGGAGGTGTGATCCACAGCCCCGAAGATCAAGTTTAGGAACGATCATATCCACTTAGCACAACAACATAATCCAAAGCAAGAATAAATTATTGTATTCAACTACTTTAATAATAAAAGTCAAGAAAGGGTCTCAGAAGGATCACAAAAAAAAAATATCAAAGTGCGGATAACAAGATGCCAATCAAAAGATAACAAGAGAGTATAGTAGAAATATACTCCACAAACAAGCGGAAGGTAGATTAGAAATCTAAAGCAAGTTCTAAGCTATCACAACTGAAGGAAAAGGAAAGGAAATTAAGAGTCATTCTATTACTAAACAAAATAATAAAGCTTCAAGATCCGGCTAATTCCGATGCGCTCCATCATCACACGGTATACTTCACTACATTGCTCGTAGTTACCGTCACTCACTAAGGCTTCATAGTTTTGGTTCTCAAAGTCATTGGTACCTGCAATACCATCTAAAAACATTTCCCCCGAAGGGTAAGCTCAAAAAGAATTTAGCAAGTAGTCCAATCACAACAACATTTTCACACACAAACAAAGGCAAACATAAATGTAATAATATGAAACAAATAATGCAAGTATGCTTCTAACTCTATATAGGGTATGCTGGTCTCAAATCACATTCCCTTAGCCTTCCTGGCATCTTGGGTTCTCCGTTTGGTAAATGGGTCCTGAAACCTTCCCGAACTTCATTGGCTGGGGTTTAGGTCAACTCTCTCTCACATCACCGTTTGGCTTGAATACTGGCGCGTGTACAGCGATAATCTTAGCCCAATGCAAGTCATCTACTAAGTCACATCTACTTAGGGTTAGATACGTCCATTCCTCACTTCCCACAATCCTTTCCAGTACCTTTCCACTAGAGTCACCGTCTCCTTCCCAGCTACGTAGACTCTTAACCCTATTGGTCATCCACACATAGTAAACGGGAAGTTCTCGTGTCCTCTCATGCTTCCAGCAATCTCGAGCGCCCACGAGCCCAAGTCTATCACATGCACCCTTACCAATGAATGGCCCCCACAATGTAATTCATGTCCTCTCATGGGTTGGTTACCGGTCTTGAGGGCCCACAAATCCCATTGCCGCCATAGGTCACTCAGTCTCAATTCCCCTAACGATAGGGTCAGATATGACAAGGGTTTCCTAGCCAAACACTTCTAGACATGCCCTAGGTATGTCACCCAGTAATCAGCGAAAGCGCCAAGGGGCACCATAGGAATGTGTCCCATACCACCTCCACTGGTGTCCAATGACAAAAACACCAAAAGGGCGTTCCCCATTTCCCAATCACAACTTAGGCATTCACATCACATCATGCTTTCATACATATCACAATCAAGTCCAAATCATATTCACATCATTCATAATTGAATCCAGTATGTAAGTCACAATATGAGTAACCTACTGTAATTGCAGAAATAATGTAATGTAAAGAAAGTAAAACAACAGTAGCTGAATCATACATTCGAATCACATCATAACAAGGTATGTAAATATGCATATTGTGAGTGGAGTACTCACCTTGAATTCGACTTTGTAAACTTCGAGAAAGATATCAATGGGCAAGTCTAAGATTACCAAAATAACCCTAAACAAACATGTATTGAACATAAGGAACAAACCCTAATGATCGGAGATGAAACGGAAGCAAAATTGAGGTCATTGACTCAGTGGGTCGATTGGTTGGCAGCTTGGCTCAGTCGACCAAGTGAACAGTACGTGACATCAAACCCTAAATCGATCATAACTTCTTCTTTTGAAGTTTGATTACTCTGAAAATTCAAAGGGGAGCTCCCCAAAAACATACTAAGCCTATCTAAGAAGGTCTAAGCATCAAGCATGGTCAAAAAGATAAAGTCCTAATTGAACCATGAAATTAGGGTTTTACCGCAAACAGACCATGTGTCCCACGGAGAGACTAGAAAGAATGAGGATTCACTCTAGTGAAATAAAAAAATAGTAATTCACAAACAAAAAAGGTGCTGGGGAGGATCCAACGAATTAAAAGAAAATTAGGGTTCTCAATTGGATACCATTTCATGAGGGTTACCCTAAAATTTCCTTCAAAATAAACCCAGGGTAGATTCACAAAGGGCAAAAGAAAAATAGGGATCCACCCAACAATCATGGGGATACAAGGGAAGGTCATGGTAATGGTATGAGACCTTTCCCAGAATCATAAAGATTGGTATAAAAACAATGGGATCACAGAGGTAGATAGAAAAAAAAAGGGAAAGTAACTCAAGGTCTTAGGCAAGATAAAAAAAAATAAAAACAACAACAACAACAACAGAAACTCACCAAATGGTTTCAAAGAAACATAGAGTGAATGGAAGGATTCATGCTAAGAAAGAAAGAATAGTAATTTAAAATCAAGAATTGGCCTTGGGAAGGGTCCGACAAATACAAGAAAATCAAGGTTCTCAATTGGATACCCTTTCTTGAAAGTTACCTTAAAATTTCCCTTCAAAATCAACCAATAGTAGATTCACAAAGGGAAAAGAGATTCACCCAAAAATTATGGGGAACAAATAACAATAAGTCTTTTGTAGGAACAAACAAAGGAGTAAATCTATCATGCTTTGAAATCAGAAACAACTAGAAGGGTTAACAAATCATGAAGATCACACTTGATTTCCCTTCGAAATCATTTTGTGGAGAACTCACAAGGTTATAGAGTGTATGGAGATCCACTCTAGAACAACAGGGATAGAATGATCAATCATGGGAATGACTTATGATCACCTCCTATCAAAGGGAATAGAAGGCACTAGAAGAAATAGTAGAGAGAATAGATCAAAGAAGAAACAGAATGATTACTAACCTTGCAGAAGAAGATTCGACGGAGAAACTCTAACAGATGCTTCGGGATCTTCCTTGGCTTCGAAGAGGAGGTTCTAAGGTCCTTCCCATGTTCTCCAGAGGCTTAGGAACATAATGGAGCTGATCACCACGAAATTCCAAAAAATAGAGCTTCAAAACCCTTAAAAGTATTTAGTTTTACCAAACTGCCCTTGCCTGGGCAACAATAGGGATTTGTAGCTCCAAACCTCAAGATTTTAGATGGGGCTTCTTCCAACTCAACAAGCAACTTACCTAGCATAGAGGGACTTTCCAAAACATGTCCAACTAGGCCTCAAGTCCATCAACCAAGGTCTTCAACATCAAGATGCAGTTCAACTCCAAAACAGATAAGGTTTCCGAAAGGGAACTCCATCTTCAATCTCCATGGGTTTTGGGTCAAACACCATGTCTTCAATTGAGATGGCCCACAAAGTCTTCTTCCTTCATTTCTGGTCTTCAGATCTACACTAATGGAGAGGTCTGACTTGACTTCCTAGGACCTTCCAAAGATAACAACACTGCACTCAAGGTCCAACTTTAAGGTCAAACATCAAACAAACCCTTCTTCACCCAAAACAGACAGGGTGTCCATGTTAGGGTTTGGGTTGGATTTCACAACTCCTAGACCTCCTCTGAACTGAAGTAGTCTGAATGTATTGGATCATGGGCATCACCTTGACCACGTCTACCACCTTGGCCACGAATGGGAACTCTCCTACCTCCGCAGGCATGCATCTATGTTAAAATCTGGACTTTTGTAAAGAAAAGGAAATTAACAGTTAAAATATTGTCTCTGGGATGCCCATGAGTGTCTAAATGCACAATGAACAATAGATCTATGCTAAACATATTTTATAAAAGAAAAGAAGTGTTTTTGCACCAAAGGAAACCTAGAAAGGTGATGCATTGGTGAGTCTCTTATCCAAACCATGAAAAAGAGGGTTTTTATGGATAGATTACCTGTGCAGTGCAAATGGTACACGTAGAGAGTGGATTTGTAGTCAACGGAGTCCCCAAAAATCCTCTCTTGACCCAAGAACGAAAATCTCCAGAGCCCTAAGTGATTGAGAAGTGTGGAGTGAAAATGAGAGGCTAAACCCGTATATAACCACGTTTTTCATCATGAAATAGGGCGGGTCGCTTGTAATGGTCGATTGACCAATCAATTGCCATAAGTGACCGACCAACTTGTTGTTGCCCAGTTTTGTGGAATTTGGCCCTGTTTTGGTGAATTTCGTTTTGTGCTAAATAGAACCTTTGTATACTATTGTTTGCATTAAATTGAAGTATATTTAGCATTAAGAATCTTTTCCTAGACTTAATATTACAATGTTGTTAATTTTGAAAATTTGCAGAATGGTTCAATCAAGGAATCGCAGTGTATTGAATGGCCAGGATGAAGAAGGGCATGGTGTGAATGATTAAGCCAATGTTGGTAACACTACTGGGAATGTGAATGCCGCAATCAGGGAACTGAAGAGCCTCCTGCTGGTGGATACCCTATTCCACCAAACCCGCCTGTCGTAGTCCCTATTCAGGATGTGATGAACATTTTGGGTAACATGGTGCATCAATAACAAAATCAGTTCAACAATATGATGTAGGATTTTATGACTATGCAACAAACCGGGCAAGCAACTTGTAATCCTCTTGGGACTGGTACTACTGCAGTTGGTCCCAATGTTGATGGTTTTCCTCATTCGAAGTTGATGGAACATTTCATGAAGCTTCGAGTCCTTACTTTTTCTAGAATTACCGAGGATGTTCTGTTTCCAAACAAGTGGATTAGAGAGATGGAGAAAGCTTTCCGCAACCTCCGCTGTAATGAAGCTCAGAAGATCCTATGTGCTGAGCAGTGACTGTAGCATGAAGCAGATTGTCACATCCTCCCAGCCGGTACCCTATCTGGCATACTCGAGAGTGTGATCCACAGCCCGAAGATCAGGTATCGAGTAATCAACCTCCCACATAAACAATAACATAATCATGAACAAGAACAATAAAAGTGCGGAAGATAAACCATAGATCCAATAAGGAAAGTATGAATCATATATAAATCAGAGTACTAGATATAATCAGACTGTCAAAAACAGATAAGTAAAGTGAGGCAAAATCCCACTCTACAACCAGCGGAAAAGTAGTTCTAAAAGAGAATAAACTAGACAAAATCTAATCCCAATAGCAAGTACAATGGGTAACTAAATTGTTCTCCACTTTATAGACAACATCCCTATAAGTGTAAATCTCATAAACGGCACAAGGGCGCTTCCACTCAATGGTCGGACTAAGCATCATACGGAGCATAACCACTCGCGGGATCCTCAGTGTAATTGTTGTAACCGCAATCACCTTCTTGGAGATATGCCTCTTCGCCTTGCGCTTCTTCATAGGGACCGTCATAGTATTCGGCACTGCGAGAATAGTCTAACAAACATTGTACAATAAAGGAATGAGTTTCAAAGAAACTCAAGTAAGGCGATTAAATCCATAATAACATAAATGGCGGGATTTCGTAACAAACATAAATGCAATATGATATGAGACAAGCAATGAATGAATGAATCTAACTCTATGTATGCTGGTCTCTATTGGCAGACATGCTTTAAGTCATAGCACCGTACTTCTTTAGGAAGGTCTCAATCACTCATCATCAGTTGGTAATGGGTCCGGCATCCCTCGGGACATTCCATGGCTGGGGGTTAAGTCACCACCCTCTCACATCACCATTGTTCTAAGTACCGGCGCATGTCAGGGTAAAACCTAGCCAAATGCAAGTCTTCTACTTAGTTACATCAAGTCAGATCCAGATACGTCCATTCCTCGTCCCTGACGATCCTTTCCGGTATCCTTCACACTAGAGTCCTCATAGTCCCTGACTACGGACTCTTTAACCCTATTGATCATCCACATATGGTAAACGGGAAGCTCTCACGTCCTCTCACGGGTTGGTTACCGGTCTTGAGCGCCCGTGAGCCCAAGTCTAACCATATGCAACCCTACCAATAAATGGCCCCCACAATGTGATTCCTGTCCTCTCACGAGTTGGTTACCGGTCTTGAGTGCCCATGAATCCCCATTGCTACCACGGGTCGTTCGGTCTCAATACCCCTCCGATTAGGGTCTGACATAACGGGACATCCTAGCCAAACACTACTAGACAGTCCTAAATATGTCATCCAACAGTTTAGGAAGGTGTCCAGAGGGCATCTCCGGAAACATTCCATAATATTCCCGTAGTAGTCCAAGGACAGAAGTGTCAAAAGGACACCTCTCCTTTCCAAACCATACTTAAGCATACACATGCATCAATTCATATCATCACATATATGGTAACTTCATATATGGAAAGAAATCAATAATTGCAATCACTTTTTATATAATTGGTAAGTAAACCATACATGAGTCAATTCAATATGAATAAGTAATGCTACTGTAATCAAAGTTATGCAACAGTAGTATATCATTGTAAGAATCTAATTAAGGAAACATATCAATGATTTTCAAATATAGAAACTAGATTCATGCTATCTATGTAATTAAGGAAATAACCATCCTTACCTTTTATAACTCGCAAAGGAATCCTAAGAAATCAAGTAAGATCTTGGCAAACTTGAGAAGAAGGTCCTAAACAAGTGTATACAACATATTAGGAAAGATCCCTAACAGAAAAGATACCAAAACATCCAACACGGACCAATTCTGGAGTTGCTGGTACTCATTGGTCGAGTGGATTGGTCGACCGGTCCAGATCGACCAATGCAATACGATAGCCTAAAAAAAACAGAGTTTTAAGATATAAAATCCGAATTTGGTGGTTCAAAAGGGTACTAATCAAGGGGTAAACTACATCAGTAGTATCCTAACATAAAGGGGACCTCAAAACACTAATCGAATCAAGCCATCAAGATCCAAATTAGGAAACAAAAAGTTACCATAATTAGATAAACCATGGATCTTGAAGAATTCAAGATAGAAATCAAAGACAAGAACAATAGGAGAATGGATCATTGCTTCAGGTAAAGGTATCATGAAAAGCATACTTAGATCTTCAAGGAATTAGGCTTAGAAGCATAAATCTAAATAAGGAAAAAAAACCTACCATAAATGTAACTATCATGATTCATGAAGAGAACATGGTATGGTAGAAGAGAAACAACTAGAGATTGATAGATCATGGATCATGAAAAGAAAACACAGCAATTGACTACTAACATGATCAATATAGAAGATCCAAGGAGATCAGAATTCAAATCAGAAGTTAAACAAAGACTAGATCATGGTTTGATCATGATTCCTTCAAAAGCTTGCAATGATCATGGTTAAGATCATTGTTCTAGCCATTAATCCTTAGGATGATCATGAGAGACAAGTCCAGAGATGTTTGCAACAGAGAATGCAGCATCTCCTCTACTGTCTCAACTCAAAAAGGAAAGAAAAATAGAGATGGAGGAGAAGAAGAGAGTGTAGACATACCTTTTGATGCAAAAGGAAGAGTTTCGACGAAGATCCGTCAAGAAAATCACCAAGGATGCAAGGGAGATGACTTGCAGAGGTCTTTGGTCCGTTCCAAAGAGTTTGGAGGCAGCAAATACGAAGTAGACTCGAGATTGGACTTAAATAGAGCAAGCAAGACCTAATTGCCAAAGACAACACTCATTGGTCGAGTGGATTGGTCGACTGGTCCAGTCGACCAATCAGTCGACCAATGCTGACAGCAATTCCAAAACAGGGAATTGAAGACCCAGATCAAATCCAATCCTAAAGGGGTTTTGCACACATAACAAGTGACTTACCTAATAGGTAGAAATGCCTTCAAACCATGATAGAGAGCACTCCAAGTCCATCAACTAATCCGATCTTCATCAAGATTCAGTTTCCATAAATAGAACTTCATCATCAACTCTCATGGATTCAAAGCCAGACACCAAGTCCTCCACTGGGATGGCCCAAAGCTGACTTCTTACTTTACTTCGGGTCACTGGACCTACAAATAACAAGGTTTCCGGGTCAAGGTTATGGCTGGGTTTTACATTCTCCCCCCCTTAAAGAAATTTCGTCCTCGAAATTGAAAGCGTACCTGTGCTTCCAAAGAGGTAAGGAAACTTCTCCTTCATGTCTTCTTCCTTCTCCCAAGAAGCTTCTTCAGGGGTATGGTTCTTCCACCGAATCTTCACCAAAGGGATGGTGCGATTCCTTGCACTGCTTGTCCTTCCTATCCAAGATTTCGGCCGGTTCTTCATCGTAGGTCAAATCAGCACTAAGTCCTTCAGGTGCTTGCTACAAAATGTGTTCCGGATTCTCTATGTATTTTCGGAGCATCGAAATATGAAACGCATTGTGAACACCAGCAAGAGGCGGAGGTAATGCTAATCGATACGCAATAGGTCCAACCTTTTCCAAAATCTCGAAAGGTCTAATGAAACGAGGGCTAAGCTTTCCTTTAACATTGAATCTCATCACACCCTTCATTGGTGAAACCTTCAGAAAGACTTTCTCTCCAACTTGAAATTCCAAATCGGTCCTTCTCTTATCAACATAAGATTTCTGTCTTGGTGAGCGGACTTAATCCTTTCTCTTATCATATCTACCATAGCACTTGTAGCTTCAATCAATTCAGGACCTAAGACTTTTCTTTCTCTTGTCTCAGTCCAGTACAAAGGTGTCCTACAAGTACTGCCATACAAAGCCTTGAATGGAGCCATGCCTATTGTTGCTTGATAACTGTTGTTATAGGCAAACTCAACCAAAGCTAGGTGTTCATCCCAATTACCACCCATATCCACCACACAAGATCTGAGCATGTCTTCCAATGTCTGAATTGTCCGCTCAGGATTGTCCATCGGACTTGTGGATGATGAGCTGTACTCAAGTTCAATTGGGTTCCCAAGGCCTTCTGCAAACTATTCCAAAACCTTGAGGTGAACCTAGGATCACGATCCGAAACAATACTCAATGGCACACCATGCAGACGAACCACATTATCCACGTAAAGCCTTGCTAACTTATCCAGTATGAGTGATCTTCATAGGAATGAAGTGGGCTGATTTGGTCAACCTATCAACAATCACCCACACAGTGTCATTGCCTTTACTTGTCCGAGGCAAGCTAGTCACAAAGTCCATAGAGATATCCTCCCACTTCCAACTAGGAATAGGAAGAGGTTGAAGTAATCCAGGATGGGGGTTGTCGAACGGCTTTCACACGTTGGCAAGTCTCACACTTGGCAACAAAATCATCAACACCAGCCTTGAGACCAATCCACCAAAAATGTTCCTTCAAGTCCTTGTACATCTTGGTGCTTCCCGGGTGTATAGTAAAGACTGATTGGTGTGCTTCCTTCAATATTTCTTTCTTAATTTCTTCGTTTGCAGGCACGCACAGTCTTCCTCTAAACAATAAAGCACCATCCATGGATATACCAAAGTCGGGGTCCGACTCAGGATTCGAAGAAATCTTCTCAACTTTGATCAAAAGCTCTTGATCGAACTCTGTGAGCAACAATCTTATCTCTAAGACCAGATCTTGCCGTCATGGCAGAAAGAATAAAATCAGAATTCTCAGGGACAATTTCCAAATCAAAACTCTCAATAGAAGACCACAATGGTAAACTCAAAGCATTCAAATCCAAAGTCTTCTTCTGGTTCTTCCTACTAAGAGCATCGGCAACAACGTTTGCTTTCCCAGGGTGATCTTGAATATCACAATCATAATCGGAGACTAGTTCCAACCATCTCCTTTGTCTCATGTTCAACTCCTTTTGGGTAAAGAAGTATTTCAAACTCTTATGATCCGTGAAAATGGCAATCTTCTCACCGTAGAGGTAATGTCTCCAAATCTTCAAAGCAAAGACAACAGCGGCAAGTTCTAGATCGTGAGTGGGGTAATTCCGCTCATAATCTTTCAATTGCCGAGAAGCATAGGCTATGACCTTGCCATGTTGCATCGATACGCAACCCAATCCAATCTTTGACGCATCGGTATAAAGCTGTCATACCACCGGAACTATCGGGTATAGTCAAAACTGGGGCACTTGTCAATCTATTTTTCAACTCTTGGAAATTCTTCTCACAGGCGTCATACCAAACAAACTTTTCTTCTTTCCTGGTCAACTTAGTCATAGGAGCAGCCAACCGAGAAAAGTTCTCAATAAACCTTCTGTAGTAACCCGCCAATCCAAGAAAACTTCTTATTTCCGTTACCGACTTCGGTCTCTCCCAATCAGCCACAGCTTGAACCTTTTCAGGATCGACACGAATACCTTCGGCTAAAACTACATGACCAAGGAATACTACTATCTTAAGCCAGAAATCACACTTGCTAAACTTAGCGAACAACTTCTTTTCTCGCAACCTTTGCAAAGTGAAACTTAGATGACTCGCATGCTCTTCTTCGCTCTTCGAATAGATCAAGATGTCATCAATGAAAACAATCACAAACTTATCAAGCACATCGTGAAATACTCGGTTCATGAGGTCCATGAACACCGCAGGAGCATTGGTCAATCCGAAGGGCATGACTCTAAACTCATAGTGACCATACCGCGTTCGGAAAGCTGTCTTGAAGATATCACTAGACTTCACTTTCAATTGGTGATATCCGGACCTTAAGTCAATCTTTGAGAACACAACTGCTGCACCCTTCAACTGATCGAAGAGATCATCAATTACGGGCAGCGGGTATCTATTCTTGATAGTCGGCTTATTCAACTCACGGTAGTCGATGCACAAGCGCATACTACCGTCTTTCTTCTTGACAAACAAGACCGGAGCTCCCCAAGGTGACACACTAGGCTGTACGAAACCTCTATCAATGAGCTCAATCAACTGATTTTGCAACTCTTTCAACTCAGTAGGAGCCATCCTATACGGAGCTTTAGATACCGGAGCGGCACCAGGGACGAAATCAATAGAAAACTCGACATCCCTGTCCGGAGGCACTCCCGATAGATCATCAGGGAAGACATCAACAAAGTCGCAGACAACCCTAACTTCATCGACTCTTTTCTCCACTTTACCCTTGCCTTCAGATGAAGCATCATCCACTAGGGCATAGACTTGCATCAGTGCGGACAGCACCTTCTTACAAACCCTTCTCTTTTCCCCCTGAAATTCTAAGACCGGACTTCCACAAATATGGAACTGAATCTTCCTTGAGGAACAAAGGAACACAACTTTGTGGGCTGTTAACCAATCAATTCCCAAAATAACATCGAAGTCCTTCATATCAAGAATTACAAAATTGGCTTCCAAGTTCTTCTCACCAATCAACACAGGACATTTAGATAACCCCTTATCTAGTTTCACAACAGGACCAGTAGGTGTACTAATCAATAAACAACTAGACAACTTCTCAGGGATTAGGTTAGTCTTCTTGATGAATGCAGATGACATGAACGAATGAGATGCACCCGTATCAAATAACACAAATGCGAGAAATAGAAGCAACTAACAATGTACACCTAATCACATCATGGCTTGGATCCTGCTCAAAGCCTGAAAATACTGAAAAACTCTACCGGAGGGAGGGAGCAGGAGCACTCTTCACCACTGGAGCGAGGCTGCTTGGGTGGGCCGCTTCGGACAGAGCACGAGCTAAATGACCAGCTTGCTTGGGGTAGAAGCAGACGGGATTGCTAGGGTCCAACGGGGTGGCTGCAACAGAGGGCTTCGAACAAAAGGCCTAGCACTTGCACTTGCACTTGCTAGTGGTCGGTTTCCGCCATACTGTCTAAACTGGCCGGGCTGCTGAAAACCCGAGTTCTAACCTACACTCTTAGGCTGAAAGGTAGGAGTGGGGTAGGGTGTAGGTCTCACAAAACGCCGATCATTACGATCCACCAAACCGAATTCCTTGATCTGCCGGGCTTTTGCACACGAGCACTTTCCTTCTCTGTTTCTTCCAGCTTCTTCGAGTTCTGCACCACTTGAGCATAGCTCACTATAGGCTGGGACTGTGAGGTAAGCTTTAATGGCGAGGCGCAGTCCCTTGAAGAACTTCTTCGCTTTGGCAAGGTCATCCTTCGAGAGAATGCGGAGCAAAGAAATGAAGCTCCTCGAACTTCTGTTGGTACTCCAACACAGACAGAGATCTTTGTGTAAGAACCATGAACTCAGCTTCCTTCGCATCTTTCACCGCCTCGGGAAAGTAATTCATACAAAAAGCCTCTTTGAACAACTCCCAAGTTACAACTCCTGCATGCAAACCTTCCAAAACAGGGCAGTGGAGATCCACCATGCATCGGCTTTTTGTTGTAACCATTCGAGCAAACGAGAATCTTCCGAGCTTCCGAGCATTGCGGATGTCGGAAAGCCTTCTCCAACTCACGAAGCCACTTGTTAGGAAACAAGGGGTCCTTTGTAACTCCAGTGAAAGTGGGTACTTGCATCTTCAGAAAACTCTCCATCAGGCGAGTATGAGGAGTTCCAGCTAAACCTCCCGTATTCAGGATTGCGGCATGAGGATTCACATTAGCACCAGCTCGGGTCTCATTATGCAGAGTCATGAAACCCACCAACATCTGGTTGAACCGAGCTGCTTGCTTCTGCATCATATTGCCCATAATATTGGCAATATCTCGGAAACTTCCAACATTCGGGGCACCAGGTATCTCATGGGTACCCTGATCAACATTAGGTAACTCACCACCTCCATGAGGTATTTCACCACCTCCTTGAGGTATTTCACCACCTCCTTGACCACTGGATTCACCACGCCCACTTCTCAGAGTAACCATTCTGCAAAACTGAGAACATCAAAATACCGAATTTCGAAGTTTCAAGAAAAACCACAAGTCCAAATGATTTGAAAACTTAAATCATGCTCAAATATATCCATATAGTCATCAAACAATAATCCATAAGGCAAAAATCACATTTTCCAAAAATTCAACAGCAAAAGAGGTCTCTGTGACCATTGGTCGAGTGATTGGTCGGACACGCCGATCGACCAATGAGTCGACCAATGCAGACAGAATGCAAAAATTTGCATTATAAGCCTCATTTCCACATTCCAACTTCATTCTAACTTCTTCCAAAGGTGAGAGAGCTCTAGGGAAAGTCTCCAAAGGTTCTCACAAGTGTTCTTGAGGTGTTTTGGTGCTTCAACAACAACACAACAACACACAACCATCACAAACAAGGTAAATCTCTCATTCTTTCTTCCATTTTCATCTTCTCATGCTTGCATTCCAATCAAAACCATGTTTTGCTTGTATCCAATGCTAGAATCAATGCTTAGGAATGCTTAGAAACATATTCCCTAGGTTTTAAACACAATGCCATGCATAGACAACAAGTTCTAACATATTGGTGTTCATCTCGCAACGTTTTCATACCGAAATCGTTATCTTTAGAAAAATTTTGTTTTCTCTCAAACTGCTTGAAATTTTCGCACGAGATCAAATGCTACATGCTCAAGATGATATTGTAGATAGGTTCATAAACTTTGATTTCACCAATTTCAACTTTTCAAAAATCCAATTTTGACCTAAATTGCAAAATCCCCAAATTTCCTTCTTGCTGAATTTTCTGCTTTAATCCAAGTTTTCGATCGATTTTCATCAAACAAACTTCATAGACATGAAATTCCAAGTATTGCGCACATGCTAGTATGTTCAAATCAAATTTCCCCCAAATTTGAAATTTTTCGAAAAATTACGAAAATACCCTTTTGGCTCAAATCTTAAAGTAGCACTAACTGGAATTGTCTCTTGTCTCTTTCACAGATACCCACTATACAGAGGGGAGGGCTAGGACGAGGTAGAGGTCGTGGTCGCATTGTAGGGGCACTTAGGGGGCGGAGGTCGGGTTCCTTCGAGCCTAGACGGGAGGTTAGGAGACCGGACATGTTCGACACACCTCGGGCCGAGTTCTGTACTGAGGCCTACTTCGATTCTTGCAATATCGAGATGGGACGTCTACTTCACTTACGCCAGCTCGAGTCTTTAGGATTCGGCGAGAGATTCGACACGTTGCGGTGGACTCATCTCTTCACCGAGGATCCGCCGGTATACCCGGAGCTAGTGAGGTTGTTCTTCGGCAACCTTACCTACACGAGAGGAGGCTCGAGGCCAATGACATCCACTTAGACTTGTCCTAAGGAGCGGGGGTCTTCCGGACTCGGATTCGCTTTTCCACTCGAGCACCGGGCTGAGATCTTGCGGGTTCCTTACTATCCACGGCGGTGTGTGTGGATACCTGCGAGCAGATCTGGACAGCCATCCGATGCCGTACGAGCTACGCGAGATATGCTCTACGCTATGGGATAGTCGTTGATGCTTCACTCCGTGGACCAGCGGACGGATGACGGATTCTGCACGGATTATCGGTCGCATAGTCGGCCGAAACATTATGCCGAAGGCCGGACATCACCATCGGGTCACGGTGATGGAGGCCTTAGTCATCTACCGCATCTACATGGGCTTCGAGATCGATCTCTCCTACATAATTCAGCGGGTCATGCTTGGACTTGGTTCTGCGGCCTAGCATGCGGAACCTTTGCTATGGGAGGCTACCGACCTTGATCTTCGGGCATTTCGGGGTGAGTTTCGAGGATACACCGGTGGACACCGGTTCCACGGGGATACTCAATCGGGACTCGGACCATTCGTCGGATGAGGCTGCAGCGATGCCCGAGAGATCTCCTGGTCCGGAGGGTGAGGATGATGAGGAGTCGGAGGATGAGGATCGGGGGTCGGAGGATGGAGGAGAGGATATCGGTCCCGATAGTGATGATCAGGCCGGAGATGATGTAGATATGCACGAGGCTGAGCCGGTGCATCACGAGTTTCCTTCATCACACTTCGAGGCGGTGGCCCTTCACATGCGGTTCCGGAGACTTCGGATCTTGGGGCACGAGATGAGATCGATGACTTCCATGCTAGAGAGGATGGAGGTCGGACGGGAGAGCAGATGTACGAGAGGATGGAGTCATGACGGGATAGGATAGAGCATCGGGTGACTCGGCTAGCGGAGGAGTTCAGGAGCATACGAGAGACCAGGAGAAGATCACCTAGATAGACTGTACCCTAGGATTTTCATTTATGCATTTCAGATGTAATCGTTGTAAAAGCTTTTGAAATTAATGAAGTTCATTTTTTTTCACTTAATTATTGTATATTATGCACCTTTCTTTTCTTCGCATTAGTGACATTTGTTTAAGTATAATTATGGTATGTTATTCGGAAATGTTACTTTATGCATCAAAGGTTAAGTTTCTAATCCAAGTGTTCTATTATTCACTTCTAAGAGTAGAAGAGTCATTTCAGATCAATGACTCGGGAATGTTCAGTTATTGTCTTTTGTGGTTAGGATTTCCCTCGAACCTTGGGCTCGATACCAATCAGTCACATCCTCCCAGCCGGTACCCTATCTGGCATACCCGAGAGTGTGATCCACAGCCCGAAGATCAGGTATCGAGTAATCAACCTCCCACATAAACAATAACATAATCATGAACAAGAACAATAAAAGTGCGGAAGATAAACCATAGATCCAATAAGGAAAGTATGAATCATATATAAATCAGAGTACTAGATATAATCAGACTGTCAAAAACAGATAAGTAAAGTGAGGCAAAATCCCACTCTACAACCAGCGGAAAAGTAGTTCTAAAAGAGAATAAACTAGACAAAATCTAATCCCAGTAGCAAGTACAATGGGTAACTAAATTGTTCTCCACTTTATAGACAACATCCCTATAAGTGTAAATCTCATAAACGGCACAAGGGTGCTTCCACTCAATGGTCGGACTAAGCATCGTACGGAGCATAACCACTCGCGGGATCCTCAGTGTAATTGTTGTAACCGCAATCACCTTCTTGGAGATATGCCTCTTCGCCTTGCGCTACTTCATAAGGACCGTCATAGTATTCAGTACCTGCAGAATAGTCTAACAAACATTGTACAATAAAGGAATGAGTTTCAAAGAAACTCAGTAAGGCAGTTAAATCCATAATAACATAAATGGCGGGATTTCGAACAAACATAAATGCAATATGATATGAGACAAGCAATGAATGAATGAATCTAACTCTATGTATGCTGGTCTCTATTGGCAGACATGCTTTAAGTCATAGCACCGTACTTCTTTAGGAAGGTCTCAATCACTCATCATCAGTTGGTAATGGGTCCGGCATCCCTCGGGACATTCCATGGCTGGGGGTTAAGTCACCACTCTCTCACATCACCATTGTTCTAAGTACCGGCGCATGTCAGGGTAAAACCTAGCCAAATGCAAGTCTTCTACTTAGTTACATCAAGTCAGATCCAGATACGTCCATTCCTCGTCCCTGACGATCCTTTCCAGTATCCTTCACACTAGAGTCCTCATAGTCCCTGACTACGGACTCATCAACCCTATTGATCATCCACATATGGTAAACGGGAAGCTCTCACGTCCTCTCACGGGTTGGTTACCGGTCTTGAGTGCCCGTGAGCCCAAGTCTAACCATATGCAACCCTACCAATAAATGGCCCCCACAATGTGATTCCTGTCCTCTCACGGGTTGGTTACCGGTCTTGAGCGCCCATGAATCCCCATTGCTACCACGGGTCGTTCGGTCTCAATACCCCTCCGATTAGGGTCTGACATAACGGGACATCCTAGCCAAACACTACTAGACAGTCCTAAATATGTCATCCAACAGTTTAGGAAGGTGTCCAGAGGGCATCTCCGGAAACATCCCATAATATTCCTGTAGTAGTCCAAGGACAGAAGTGTCAAAAGGACACCTCTCCTTTCCAAACCATACTTAAGCATACACATGCATCAATTCATATCATCACATATATGGTAACTTCATATATGGAAAGAAATCAATAATTGCAATCACTTTGTATATAATTGGTAAGTAAACCATACATGAGTCAATTCAATATGAATAAGTAATGCTACTGTAATCAAAGTTATGCAACAGTAGTATATCATTTTAAGAATATAATTAAGGAAACATATCAATGATTTTCAAATATAGAAACTAGATTCATGCTATCTATGTAATTAAGGAAATAACCATCCTTACCTTTTATAACTCGCAAAGGAATCCTAAGAAATCAAGTAAGATCTTGGCAAACTTGAGAAGAAGGTCCTAAACAAGTGTATACAACATATTAGGAAAGATCCCTAACAGAAAAGATACCAAAACATCCAACACAGACCAATTCTGGAGTTGCTGTACTCATTGGTCGAGTGGATTGGTCGATCGGGTCCAGATCGACCAATCAGTCGACCAATGCAGACAGTAGCCTAAAAAAAAACAGAGTTTCAAGATATAAAATCCGAATTTGGTGGTTCAAAAGGGTACTAATCAAGGGGTAAACTACATCAGTAGTATCCTAACATAAAGGGGACCTCAAAACACTAATCGAATCAAGCCATCAAGATCCAAATTAGGAAACAAAAAGTTACCATAATTAGATAAACCATGGATCCTGAAGAATTCAAGATAGAAATCAAAGACAAGAACAATAGGAGAATGGATCATTGCTTCAGGTAAAGGTATCATGAAAAGCATACTTAGATCTTCAAGGAATTAGGCTTAGAAGCATAAATCTAAATAAGGAAACAAAACCTACCATATATGTAACTATCATGATTCATGAAGAGAACATGGTATGGTAGAAGAGAAACAACTAGAGATTGATAGATCATGGATCATGAAAAGAAAACACATCAATTGACTACTAACATGATCAATATAGAAGATCCAAGGAGATCAGAATTCAAATCAGAAGTTAAACAAAGACTAGATCATGGTTTGATCATGATTCCTTCAAAAGCTTGCAATGATCATGGTTAAGATCATTGTTCTAGCCATTAATCCTTAGGATGATCATGAGAGACAAGTCCAGAGATGTTTGCAACAGAGAATGCAGCATCTCCTCTACTGTCTCAACTCAAAAAGGAAAGAAAAATAGAGATGGAGGAGAAGAAGAGAGTGTAGACATACCTTTTGATGCAAAAGGAAGAGTTTCGACGAAGATCCGTCAAGAAAATCACCAAGGATGCAAGGGAGATGACTTGCAGAGGTCTTTGGTTCGTTCCAAAGAGTTTGGAGGCAGCAAATACGAAGTAGACTCGAGATTGGACTTAAATAGAGCAAGCAAGACCTAATTGCCAAAGACAGCACTCATTGGTTGAGTGGATTGGTCGACTGGTCCAGTCGACCAATCAGTCGACCAATGCTGACAGCAATTCCAAAACAGGGAATTGAAGACCCAGATCAAATCCAATCCTAAAGGGGTTTTGCACACATAACAAGTGACTTACCTAATAGGTAGAAATGCCTTCAAACCATGATAGAGAGCACTCCAAGTCCATCAACTAATCCGATCTTCATCAAGATTCAGTTTTCATAAATAGAACTTCATCATCAACTCTCATGGATTCAAAGCCAGACACCAAGTCCTCCACTGGAATGGCCCAAAGCTGACTTCTTACTTTACTTCGGGTCACTGGACCTACAAATAACAAGGTTTTCGGGTCAAGGTTAGGGCTGGGTTTTACACAGATGCTTGGTGGAATGCTACTTGGCCGATTCTAGAAGTATTACATCAGAATATTACCTGGGAAATTTTCAAGGAAGCCTTATACAAGAACTACTTTCCTAAGTCTATGAGAGATGCTAAGGAGTTTGAATTCATGGCTCTTATTCAGGGATCTAGTACAGTCCTAGAATATCAGTAGAAATTTGAAGAGTTGTTCTTCTTTGTCCCTAAAGCCACAAGAAGTTATCGTGAGAACCTGAAGAAATTCTTCAAAGGACTAAGACCATCAATTAAGACCTATCTTGCTACTCAACCAATAGAAGGATATGCTCAGATGGTGCAGAATGCCAAGAAATTTGAAGATAATGAGAGAGAGCACTATCAGCTTCAAAGATTAGTGGCAAACAGGAACAATCTGGTGGACCATAATAGAAGAATCTCTAGGCCTGCTCTGGTTTTAGCTCTGGTTTGAGTTATGGATATTGGCACGTTCGTAAAACGATGATGGAAAATCCAAATGATGTGGTATTTTCACCCATGATTAGATCTTTGAAAGACCTTTCTAGCAAGCCAAAGATCTCCCAATTTGGACTTTGTTTGACCCCTTAACCAGAGCTGGTCAATTGGGCTGGTTGAATGGCCGGTCAATCGCCCACAGCCCGTTCGGGGCCAGAATCGAGTTTTACTCTTTAAAACCCTATTTTAAAGCTCTCTTTCACTCATACTTGCATTTTACATTGCTAGTACGAGGCTGAGGCTCAAGGAGGAGGAGAAACCAAGGGAGAGGAAGGTTCCTAACCATTTGGAAGCATGCCGGGCACTGGATCTTTGCAGAATCGTTAGAAAAGGTAAGATTCATCAAACCCTCTTCTTTGGGCTTAGTTTTAGGAGTAGTTCTCGCAATAAATGTTGGATTTGAGTAGTTGTAACATAATAGGTGTATTGAATGCTTGCAAATAGTTTTATTTATGTTTCCCTTTAGTTTGTGAGTGGTTGTGCAAATCGTTGCAAACGATTTTGCGTTTTGACTCTCAGACTCGCCCGGGAGCACTCGCAAGAGCCGAAATTTGGGGTTTTTTGATTGAGATCGAATTGGGTTAAATTGATGATACCCTTAGGACCCTATTCCTGCCAATTAGGCATTCCCAAAGTTTCGATTCAACTTCGAATCAATAACGAAATATTGATTTTTCGTCGAAACTAAGTCTACAATGGCAGGTTTGAACATAATCGTCAGACTGGGTTTTGTTGGGTAATCTTAGGAACTCTTTTGAAACCCATTTTATTTCTAATTTTTGTTTATTAATCTTCTTGTGTGATTAGGAATTTTTGTGAGTTAATCGCTGACTCTTGTGTCCGAAGTTTGTGAAGTTAAGAAAGGAATCGAATTGGAAGGTAAGGATTGACTAACCATGTTGTGCATTATTAAATGTTATTATATTGGACTTTATTAGTGATAAAAATCTCTTTAAATTGTTATCTACCAATATATGTTTGTGGGTGACTTTGCGCGAACGGAAGGTAAGCTTGATGTTGAATGTTATCATTTATTTGAAACTTTATATTGATGATGTGTATACGATATGAGAGCATATGTGATAAATGATGTGGAATGTGATTATTCTTCTTAACTGATCTGTTAACTGGGGTTGTGGGCTCGTCCATTACCCTGGTGACCTCATGTGATGGTATCTATATTTAAATTGCATAAATGATATGTGTCTAGAAGTGTTGGGCTAGGAATCCCTATGAGTACTACTACCCTTCCGGTAGGGGTATTGAATCTGGTTAACCCATGATGCTAGTGGCTGGGTCCTAGATGTCAAACAGGCCCGCTATCATCATAGAGAGGTAGAGTTGCATATAATATATAAGGGCTCCTGGGTGCTCAAGACCAATAACCAATCCGTGAGAGAACATGGAAAGCATTCTGTATATTATATGTGGACAACCATTGGGTTAAGGAATGGGGTCCAACAGATGCCTCCCGTTGAGGATTCCATTCATAGGTGGGAAGGTATCGAACCAAAAGGGCACTAGGCATGAGGGGAGATATCTAGACCATATGTAGTACGAGACCGTATGACCTTGTACTGGGCTTAGGCTTATCATTGACACACCAAATCTCATACCAAACGGTGATGTGAGGGAGTGGTGATCTATACCCCAACCACGGTTCAACAGGACTTTACCCAATAACCACGGAGAACCCAATAGACATCTCTTGTTGAGGGAGAGTGACTGAGACCGCCCAAAGGAGATTGGTGTTTATACTTAAAGCATGTCTATCATAGAGACTACATGATAGAGTTAGGAACATCATATTATAATCATACATCATTTTGGCTATATTGTTAACCACATACTTATCTTATATTTATGATGTGGAAATGATGGATGAATGCATGACATAGAAGCTAGTTAACTTCACTGAGTTCTATGAACTCGCTCCTTTATTTGTGTATATTTTAGACTTCTCTACAGGTTATGAGTACCCCACTCCTATGGAGGATCCTTCGGTGGGAGATTTCCATGAGAGCGTGATCGGGGAAGTGGTGGATGCACATGATGCGTCATGATCTTGTCTGGATTGTTCTTATGGAGTCGATTTCCATTAGAATCTTCTTTAGACGCTTTCCGCTACAATCAAACTATAAACTTTTCTTTAAACTCTGATATTTATGTCTTTGGATTCTAAACCTTGGATGATTGTAATCGATATTTTGGATTTTGGATTTTAATACTTGAACTTGATTATTCTTGTTCTTTTAATTTTGTAATATCATGTGTTGTATGGAATTGTTATTGAACATAGGTCTTGCAGTGTATCACCCCCACGGGTATTTGGGTATGACCGGATCTGGCTGGGTGGGGTGTGACATACGGCCTGAAGCAATCACCATGAGCATCGTATGAAAAGTTAAGAGTATAACTCTTATGAGATTTAGATACACTAGAAGTGGATCAGATTCCTCCATGTTTGTGAAGAAAGCCTCTACTACCACAATGGTAATTTTGATATACGTGGATGACATTGTAATTACTGGAGATGATCATCAAGGAATCAATACCCTCAAAGAATATTTGAAGAAGACTTTTGACATCAAGGGCTTAAGGCATCTTTGATACTTCCTTGGAATTGTTGCAAGGACTAGTAAAGGATTATTCATCTTTCAAAGGAAATATGTTCTTGACTTGTTGATGGAAACTGGTAAACTCAGTGTGAAACCAGCCAACACACCCATGGATTATACTTGTAAGGTTACTAATAATGATTCTCCATTGCAATATAATAATTTTTTTCAAAGGTTGGTTGGAAAATTGATTTATTTGACCATTATCAGACTAACATTGTATATGCAGTGAGCTATGTCAGTCAGTTTATGCATAATCCTACCAAAGGACACATGGAATTGATTAATCACCTACTACAAAAATCTTCTCCAGGAAGGGGCATTTACATGAAGAAGAATAGACACACAAACATTGAAGGATATGCCGATGCAAATTGGGCTGCCAATCCTACTAATCGAAGATCAACTACTAGCTTTTGTGTATTCGTAGGGGAAAATTTAGTCTCTTAGAGAAGTAAAAAACAAAATGTTGTCACTCGTTCTAGTGCAAAAGTAGAGTACAGAGCATTGATGTCTACAACTAGTGAATTAATCTAGATTGATGCCCTACTTCAACAATTGGGGATGAGAAGTTCGAAAAAACCTATGAAGTTGCTCTACGACAATCAAACCGCTACACACATTGCTTCTTATCTGGTGTTTCATGAAAGAACTAAACACATTGAGTTGATTGTCATTTTGTTCGTGAGAAGGTTCAGGATGAAATTATAGAAACCCCTTATGTAAGAAGTGAAAATCAGATTGTAGATGTCTTCACCAAAGCCTTGTTAAAGGGATCGTTTTAAGTTGCGTTGAGCAAGTTGACCTCAAATTATGTCTTCGATACTACTTAAAGGGGAGTGTAAGAAATGTAATTTACTAGTCTCCCAACTCTATAAGGAGACTAGTAGAGAGGGAGATTCACATTAGAATTTAACTTCTTGTAGAACTCTTACTCTATTCTATTTAAAGATAATGAAAAATCACCTTAGAAATAAATTGATTAGGGTTTTCTTGTATGGATATAGACTTCACAATGAATGCCAAACCATGTTAATTTTTGGGTTTTTGTGTGTGAATGTTTATGATAAATTTAATACCTATTACCATTGACCATTTGAAGGGAAATAATGAAAAGATCTTTAAGGAAAATCATCTTTCAATACATCGAAGTTCAAGTATTCCTTAGTATTGGTTTTATAAATAGAAATGAGAAAAATTGTATGTTTTTTTTAACTATTGCTATAGAAACTTCGTTAATTTAACATTTCCCATAAAACAAGTTCGTTGCAGAGGTTAAACCCATAAAAATTATAAAAGAAAAAGAAGTAGTTTATCGCGGATCTGTGAGAAAGTATTAGTTGCAATCGAGTGTCGCTTGTTTTTTCTTTAGGAATTTGATCTTCTTAATGGGATCTGACACTTGTTTTTTCTTAGGAATTTGATCTTCTTAATGGGATCGACTTAGAATATCAATGAAAACCACTCTTCAGCCGTGACAGAGATGAGGATAGCAGTGACGTTAGACAAGAATAGGACGAGTAAACAAAGAGTAAACCATAGTTCAAGTTGGTGACTGATTCAAAATATGATTGTTGGATTTTTAATAATACATGCGTCAATCATTTAATAGAAGACAAATTAAGAAACTTGAAGTTGCCAGTACTGGAGCTGATAAAATCCAACAACCTACCAAGTCTTCGACGCCACTGACTTCCATGTTGCATGAACGACCAGGTCTTTCTTCACAGTCAATGACTTGGTGTAGTTGACGTCAAGTGTCCCTTTTATTTCGAATACAAAGATATATAGAATATTACCTACATTGGTATCAGAGACAGGTTCCCACGATTCTTATTCCTCTCAATTGTTTATTTTTTCTTGATTGGATCCAATGGGAGGAGCAAGGGTTTATAGAAACTCACTTTGGAGAATCTAAGGTTTAATGGAAACTGATGGGAGAACGAGAGTTTTATAGAAACCCTAATTTTTTTGTTCTGATCCAAGTCGGAGGATCCTTTTGATTTCCCTGATGTAAAATGTGAAATCCAGCCCTAACCTTAACCCGAAAACCCATTTGTTTGTATGTCCGAACACCCGAAGTGAAGGTAGAAAGCAATTATGGGCCATCTCATTGGAAGACATGGTGTTTGATCCAGAACCCATGGAGATTGATGATGGAGTTCCCTACTTGGAATCCTTGTCAGAGTTAGAGAAGAAACTACACCTTGAAGTTGAAGAGCTTGGTTAATGGACTTAAAGCCTAGTTGGACATGGTTTGAAGAGATCCCTCCATGCTAGGTGAGTTGCTTGTTGAGTTGGGAGAAGCCCCATTGAAAATCTTGAACTTTGGAGCTTCAATTCCCTAATTTGGGCTTGCTGTCAACTTGGGTCGACTGGGCCAATCGACCCAGCCAATTGACCCATAGTAACAAGGGCTTAGTTGTGAAATTTCTGATTTTAGGGTTTTGATGCTCTATTTAATGGGACTACTTAGTTTTCAGCCACACTTGTTTCTAAAGCCTCTGGAGAACGTGGGAAGCCTCTCTCAAGCCCTCTCTTTGGTGTTGTGGAAGATCCTTTGCGAATTCTCAAGTTTTAGGGCGATCATTCTTCATTAAGGTTAGTAATCACTCAATCTTTCATTGATCTATTCTTCTAATTGATTCCTTTTCATCTTGGTGATTATGAAGATGGTTTAGTATCCTTGCAAATAATTCTTCTTCGATCTCTGTAGTTGTGAGTGAATCTCTATTCACTCCAATGCTCATATGATCTACACAAATTGATTTTAAGGAGAGATCTTGAAAGATTTTCATAGATGTATGATCTTTCAATGTTTTGATTTCTAAAGTTTTCTAGATTCATTCCTATGCTACTTTCTAACTATGATCTACTGTTATTATTCTTCTAGAGTGAATTCTCATTCTCTCTAGCCTCTCCGTAGAATTCACAAATTGTTTTCTCTAAAAACCTAGTTTTTGATTAATTTAGAATCCTATTCTTTCGATCAATATTGAAGTCTAAACTATGCTAGATAGTCTTAGACTACTGTTCTAGAGTTTTGCTTAAATTTTCGGAGTTTTTTGAATTCCGGAAGTTGAGTTTCGGATAAAAATTCAAATTTTTTATCCATACTATTCATTGGGTCAATTGCCCAAGCGACCCAACCAAGCTGCCCAAGCTGACAGTAGTTGTTTTTGTTGTCTGTCTTGATCCGTTTGACTTCCGATCTTCGTGAGTTTGTTCCTAATGGTTGGACTATTCTTGTTTAGGGTTTATTTCTTAACCTTGGATCTATCCTCTTTGTTCCTCTGGAATTCTTCGAAGTTATTTAAGGTAAGGATTGTAAAATCCAACCCTATTCTAACCCTGACCCTAACCAGGATCCACTATTGATTTTAGGTCCGAAGACCCGAAGCGGTGGTAGAAGAGACTTATGGACCCTTTTGATTTATAATTATGAGTCGGAGACCGAGCCCATGGACATTAACGATGATACTCCTTACTTGAGTAAACTGTCGGTGTTTAGTGAAAGTTTGCGCATCGGAGAAGAGTGATTTATTTGAAGTACCTAATCGATTCCCGTGCACAATCCGAAGGTATTCCCCAAAACTAGACTTCTTGATTGAATTGTAGAAGAAAACCCCATTCAATTTGACTTTGTATAGCCCTCCAAACCCCTGTCCGAAGTTGCTGAACAAAACCTGATTTTTCTGTTGAATCATAGTTTGGTCGATCCTCTTTGGTCGATGCCATCGACCAAGGACCATCGACCAAAGTTTCCCAGTCAGACAAGTTTATGATATTGGAATATTCCTTATTCTATTGATACTAGCCTCGTGTTTTGAGCCCTATTGCAATCATTTTCACTCTTGAGAACGTGGGGAGAGCTTCCCAAAGCACCTCCTAGGCATTTGTGAAGAAGATTCCACCAAAACTCATTGTTAATCCTTGTTCCTTGTCTCCATCAATAACTACAAGGTATGATTCATCCCTTCCACTCTCTTTTCTATTCTTTTCTATCCCTCTTTTGCTGTTGAGACCTTGGAGATGGTGCTGCAACCTTGCAACCATCACTCCAAGTGTCCACTCTTGCTTAACATATGATCCTCTCACTCATCTATTGATTCTATGCCCTCATTTCAAGCCTTGCATATACATTCTTTGATTTTCTTCTTAACATCATGCCTTCTTGTACAAAACTGAGGTATATAGTGTACTATGTATATGTTTATCAATAGCATATGATCCTAATCACATTCCTATAAGTTTCCTTAGCTAATGCATGCCCTTTCGATGTCAATGCAATCAATTTCAATCCATGCTATGATGTTTGTCTCTTGAACTTAGTAGCTCAATTTGTGGCTTTCTATTTAGACCATTAGATTATGTAAATTCCTAGATTTGTAGTGCCCTCATACTGTTCTTAAGCATTCCCTCCAAGTTCCGAATCGATCCGAACCCCGGAAGACCAATTTCGGACCAAAATCCCCAAAACCCAGTATTTTGTCCCAAAGACATTTTGGTCAATCCTCTTTGGTTGATGCCATCGACCAAGGACCATAGACCAAACTTGTTGCTGACAGCAACCTTAACAAGTTTTGACCCGTTCGACATTTGATCTTCCCGATTTCTTCTCTAACTTCTTATTTATGTTTGTTTAGGGTCTTAACACTACTTTTGGATCATTCCTTGGTAAATTCTTGATTTATCATCAACTCAACCTAAGGTAAGGATGGTTATTTCCATAAACATTTAGGCCATGAGCTTATGTTTGGTGCTTATACTTAACAAACATAGTTTCTTAATTACTCTTGATTATTATAGGACTGCTATACATGACTTAGAACAGTAGTATTGTGATTTCATATACTCTTATTAGAATGATTTATTATTCTTGTTATTTATATTCATGATGGATCAATTCAATATTATGATTTAACTTGTATCATGATGATGTATCAAATGTATGAGATATGATGGACTTGAGTATGTGATTGCCTAGGTATAACTTGGGATTGGGAAGTGTCCTCTTGACGCTTCTGTCCTTGGGCATTGGAGGGAATAGTGTGGGATGTTCTCCAAAGGTGCCTATCGACACTTTCCCGGGTTATTGGATGACATACATAGGATTGTCTAGTTGTGTGGCTAGGATTGTCCTTATCGTGTCAGACCCGAATCGGAATGGCATTAAGACCGAACGACCAGTGGTAGTGTATGGTTGGATGGGCGCTTAAACCGGTAACCAACCCAGGAGAGGACATGCACCACGCTACGGATACCCGAAATAGCTAGACTTGGGATCACGGGCGCTCAAGACCGGTAACCAACTCGTGAGAGGACGTGAGAGCTTCCCGTTTACTATTTATGGATGACCAATAGGGTTGATGAGTCCGTAATCCGGGATTACGCTGACTCTAGTGTGAAGGATACCGAAAAGGATCGCCTGGGGCGAGGAATGGACGTATCTGGATCTGAGTTGATACAACTGAGTAGATGGCCTGCATTGGGCTAGGCTTTACCGTGACATGCGCCAGTACTATACCAAATGGCGATGTGAGAGAGTGGTGACCGAATCCCATACCATGGTTTGAGAGGACTTTACCCAAATACTACGGCATTCCCAAGATACGAAATTGGTTGAGGGAGAGTGACTGACGACCCAAAGAAGTATGGTGCTATGACTTAAAGCATGTCTACCATAGAGACTAGCATTCATAGAGTTAGAATCATAATTGCATCATATGTCTCATATCACATTGCATTATGTTATGATCTATATTTATATGATTTTGGATTATGGAATAACTGCCTTGCTGAGTTCTTTTGAACTCATTCCTTTTGTGCAATTGTTGTTAGATTTTCCCGCAGGTATCAAAGACTCTGATGGCTCATTCTAGGAGACATAATTTGATCCCTCATACTACCCTCAGGGTGGTAGCTACGGTGAGGATCAAAGTTATGGTGCCGAAGAGGATTATTCTGCATTCCAGGGTTAGCCCCACTTTGGTGAGGGAGCAGCCGTGCTGGGCTTTCTTCGTCCACACCTATGAGGAGACGATCATTAGGATAGAAGAAACCCTTGTGTAGTGCCCCATTTCCCTAGATTATTGTTAAACACTTTGGATATGTAATTAACTTTCTTGGAGTTACTCTTTAAAACATGGATTGTAACTTAATTAGATTTTTACTACATTTCCGCTGCTTTGAGAGAGTGACTTTTACTCATCCTCTCATTTTCATGATTTCACTTATACACCTGGTATTATTTATTTCCGCACTCTGATTAGTTGATCTTATCTTATTCATGATATCTATTGTTTATTGCCTTTACCTTGATTATTATTGTTCATGATTGTGTTATCGCGTATGTGGGAGGCATGGTCCCTCGATGCTTGATCCTTGGACTGTGGATCACATTCCAAGGTATGCCAAATAGGGTACCAGCTTGGTGGATGTGACAAGGACAGTTGATTCTCTAATAACCTAAAATGTATGATCTCTTGTTTATGATTCGGATTTGCATGATCTTACTACTGTTTTTATAATTCTTTACAATTGTATTACTGCTGTAAGTACTGTAAGTACAATAGGTCTTGTTCATGTAATTCTTTTATTAATTTGATCATGTATGAATGGTTATTTTTCTATGTATTGAATTATCAGTTGTGTATGTGAATGAATGATTTGGGAATATGATTGCTTAAGTATAATTTGGGAATGGGGAATGTCCTTTTGACATTTCTATCTTCGGACATCAGTGGAAGTGCTATGGGACATTTCCATGATGCCCCTTGACTCTTTCCCGGATTATTGGTTGACATACCTAGGGTTGTTTAGCAGTATTTGGCTAGGTGTCCCTGTTATATCAGACCCGATTCAGAAGGGTGTTGATACTGAGTAACCTGTGGCAGCAATTGGGGTTTATGGGCGCTCAAGACTGGTAACCAAGTCGTGAGAGGACATAAATCACATTGTAGGGGCCATTATTAGTAGGGCTGCAGTAGTAGACTTGAGCTCATGGGCGCTCAATACCGGTAACCAACCCGTGAGAGGACATGAGAGCTTCCCGTTTACTATTTTTGGATGACCAATAGGGTTGATGAGTTCGTAGTCTGAGTTGGTTGTAGCCATATGATACGCTAACTCTAGTGAGAAGGATACCGGAAAGGATCGCAAGAGGCAATGAATGGAAGTATCTCACTCTAACTTGATATAACTAAGTAGAAGACTTGCAATGGGGCTAAGTTTAACCTTGACATATGTTAATACTCAGACCAATGGTGATGTGAGAGAGCGGTGACCAAGAGGGATGCAGGACTCAATTACCACTGGAGAACCCAAGATACTGAGATGGTGAGGGAGAGTGATTTGAGACCTACCCATAGGAGTATGGTGCTATAACTTAAAGCATGTCTGCCAATAGAGACCATCATACATAGAGTTAGAATCATACATGCATGTCTATTTCATATCATCTTGCATCCTTTATATTCTGCTATCATTCTTTATTGTGTTATTATGGAATGAACTGCCTTGCTGAGTTATTTTGAACTCACTCCTCTTTGCAAACATCTTTGTTAGATATACCTGCAGGTGTTGATGACTATGACTGAGCAGCATACGAGTTTGCCCCGGATGAGTCATACTACACCCAAGGTGCTGGCTACAGTGACTACAATGGTGAAAAATATCATGGTGACGGAGGAGCGTATCAGGATTAGTCGTACTCATGTGTTAATACAACGTTATCTAGATATAGAGACCTTAACCTTTAGAAGTGTTCTCTACAAACTTAAAGAAACATTAGTTTAGATTTTTTATTACTTCTTTTCTTTTCCTTTTATTTTGGAAATCGGTTGTAATATTTCTTTTTAGTTTCGATCTACACTTCTATTATTACTTTAGAGTGATTTTCCACTACACTCTACATTTGATTATTCTATTGGTATCATTCTTTTTCCGCACTTTGATTATGTTATTTATTCTTTTGAATCTTATCTTGATCTTTCACTTAATGTAGTTTAACATTGATTTAGTCTCGTTCTTAATTATATAATTGTAAATGTGGGAGGTTGATTTCCTCGATACTGATCTTTGGGTCTGTGGATCACACACTTGGGTATGCCAAAGAGGGCTGGGTGGATGTGACATAAAAACTGCATGAATTGATGATCAATGATGAATGTTTTTGTTTAATGTTTATTGGATTTTTCCCGTGCATTTTTTTTTTTATGAATTTTTGGAGAAAAATCTCTTTTTTTTTTTTTTTTTTTTTTTTCCCGTTATGTGGAACTGAAATACGTTCAAAGGGAAAAGACATCGTTTGGTCACTGAGGACTAGACAGATTTTCCGTCTGGTGAGACGACAATCCATCTGGGAGATGGATTTTGAGACTGTGGTCTGTCCAATTCAAAATGTGTTTCTAATTTACTGGACACCAGAAGCCCGACACTTTGAGTGATGTGTGGGCATGGAGAGCCTAATGTGGCTATGTGGGAGCTACTGAGGTAGAACCACTTCATAGCATAGGCATGATTGAATGTTTTATTTTAGTAAAACAGTTTTGATTATGGGTCATTTAATCATGTTTCTAGCATAGAATGAAGCTAGTATATAAGTCTATGTATGTTTACATGAAAATTTAATTGGATATTTGTTAGCATTTCTTTTGGTTTAAATGTTTATCCCATAGGTTGATTATGTTAGTGTGAATTGTTGTTGTTTGTGTTGTGTTTTATGCTATAATAATTGAACTCATCCTTGTATATATATTGTCTATAGTTAAATGGCTGCTACCAAGAGCATCGTTGCTGACCTCACAAAAGGAGATAAACTGAATGAGAGGATTATGACCTCTGCACCTGAAAGATACATTATCTCCTAGAAGAGCAGGACATGTTGGAAACCATAAACTAGACTATGTGCCCACCTGAGGAAGGTACCATTGCACAACATCACAGGGACCTTGAGCTTTACAATACTTGGAAGAGCAAGGACCGGGTAGCTAGGATTACTATCATGAGCCCTATGAGGGATGACCTGATGCTTCGTTTTGAGAAGCATATGAATGCAAAGTCTTTGTTGGAGGCTGTGAAGTTCCAATATAGAGGGACTTCCACCATAAGAGGCCGCCATCTCGGACTCACTTTTGATGGTTACAAGATGGGCCAGGGTCACGCCATGAGGTAGCACATAACCATCATGTCCAATATGAAGCAAAGAGGCAAAGTGATGTGGTTTAATTCAAAGTTACATATATATTGTGAAACCCAGCCCTAACCTTGACCCGGAAACCCTATTGTTTGTAGGTCCGAAGACCTGAAGTAAAGGAAGAAGCCAACTATGGGCCATCTCAGTGGAAGACATGGTGTTTGACCAAGAACCCATGAAAGTTGATGATGGTGTTCCATACATGGAAGATTTGACAAATTTGGAAATGAAACTGCACCTTGATGAAGATGAGACTAGTTGATGGACTTAAAGTGTAGTTGGACATAATTTGAAGGCATTCCTCTATACTAGGTAAGTCATATGTTGTGTTGGGAGAAGCTCATTGGATTTGAATTTGGTTTAGGCCCTCATTTCCCTGTTTTGGCCTTGCTGACAAGCTTGGTCAACTAGGTTGTCGATTGGGCAAGTCAACCAGCCAATTGACCAACAAGGTCAGAATCTGCCAAGATCCTCTGTTTAGGTCTTTTGGTGCTCTATATAATAGAAGTACATGTTTCTTAGCCTCCTTTGTTTCTAAAACCCTCTGAGAACATGGGAAGCCTCTCTCAAAGCCTCTCCTTGGTGTGTGTGAAGAACTCTTGCAAGATCTCAAATTCTTCTTATTCATCTTCAAGGTTAGTAATCGCTTATTTTCTTATTGATTTACTCTTGCATGATCTAATCTCTATACAATGATCATGAAGAAGGTATTGCATACTTGCAAACACCTCCTTTTACAATATTCAAGGTTTGGAATGAATCTCCATTCATTCCAATGATCTTCATACTTGATCATCGCTATGAATCTTATGATTTCTTCATGAAGCCATGATCATTCTTTCAATTTGATTTCTCTAGCATGTTAGATCTATTTTTCATGTTAGATTCATGTATGATCTATTGTTTATGTTCTACTAGAATGAGATCTTATCATCTCTAGTTCCTCTCTTGAATTCATTACATGTTTTCATTGAAAACTATGATTTTTACCGAATTAGAAAGTCATGTTTCCAAATTAGTAAGTATTGTTTTTGACCATTGTTAGTGTCTAATCTATGCTAGTTAGTCTTAGATTATTGTTCCTAATGTTCCCTTGAAATTTCAGAGTGTTTGGAATTCCGGAAGAGGAGTTTTGGATCAAAATTTTGATTTTTGCTGCATACTATTCATGTGGTCGATTGCTTGGTTGATTGAACCAAGCTACCACCCAATCGACCAAGGCTGACAGTAGCTGTGTTCTTCACCCGATTTGATTTGTTTGACCTCTAATCTTCTAGGCCTCTTTCCTAATGTTGTATCTATGCTTGTTTAGAGTTTATTTGCTAAGTTTGGAACCAAACTCTTTGATCTTCGGATATTCATCGAAGCTATTTAAGGTAAGGACAGTTGTTTCCATATTAATATAGATTGCGTGAATCTTAGTTTCTATTTTGGAAATTTCATAGATTCACTGCCATTCTTATACTTTCATTATATGATGCTACTGTTGTAAGTACTTCAAGTACAGTAGTACCTTTTTCATGTATTTCTTTATTACTTTAATCATGTATGGTTATTTTTCCTTGTCATTTACATATGCAATTGATCATGTTTATGTGTATCTTTCTGTATGATGAGATATCAATTGTGTATGTTATGAATGAATTGGGAATATGATTGATTAGGTATGATTTGGGATTGGGGAATGTCCTTTTGACATTTCTATCCTTGGACATCAGTGGGAATAGTATGGGATATTTCCGATGGTTCCCTTTGACGCCTTCCCGAATTATTGGTTGTCATACCTAGGGCTTGTCTAGCGGTGTTTGGCTAGGATGTCCCTATTATATCAGACCCGATTCGGAAGGGTATTGAGACCAAGTAACTTGTGGTAGCAATGGGGATTTATGGGCGCTTAAGACCAGTAACCAACCCGTGAGAGGACATGAATCACATTGTGGATACTTGTGAGAGGACATTCATCGGTAGGGTTGCAAATAGTAGACTTGGGCTTATGGGCGCTCAAGACCGGTAGCCAACCCGTGAGAGGACATGAGAGCTTCCCGTCTATTGTTTGTGGATGACTAATTGGGTTGATGAGTCCGTAGTTCGGGACTATGCTGACTCTAGTGTGAAGGATACCAGAAAGGATCGCCCAAGATGAGGAATGGACGTATCTAGATCTAAGTTTATATAACCAAGTAGATGACTTGCATTTGGCTAGGCTTTACCTTGACATGCGCCAATACTTAGACCAATGGTGATGTGAGAGAGCGGTGACCTAATCCCCATCCATGGAATGTCCCTAGGGATGCAGGACCCAACTACCACCGGCAGAACCCAAGATTCCTAGATGGTTGAGGGAGAGTGACTTGGCCTACCCAAAGAAGTATGGAGTTATGACTTAAAGCATGTCTACCTATAGAAAGCAGCATAGATAGAGTTAGATTCATACATACATTGTCTGTTTCATATCATATTGCAACTGCTAGCTATCATGTTATTTATGTTGTTATGGAATAACTTGCCTTGCTGAGTTCTTTTGAACTCACTCCTTTTTGTGAAAATATCTTATGATGGTATTGATGAGTATGATGGTCAATATGAAGAAGCACAAGCCGATGAGGCATACTACTCCTAAGGTGCTAGCGGTTAAGAAAATTATGGTGAAGATCCCTTGTGTGTCATGCTTGCTACAGGATTAGCCCTACCTTGGAGTGGAAGCGGCCGTGTTTAGTTTCTTTTGTTTATGTTTATGAAGATACACTTTATAAGACCAAAGAAACCTTAGTTTAGTTTGATTATCTCCTTTCTTTCTCTTTTGAGAATCAGTTGTAATCTTTACCTTTTTAGTTTTCAAGCTACATTTCCGCTATGATATGTGGTGTGATTTTCTACACACTCTACATTTTTGATTATTATATATTGGTATCATTCTTTCCGCACTCTAATTATATTGTCATTCTCACTTCTTATCTTGATCTCTTGTTTATATTATTACACATTGATTATATTTTGTTCATGAATATGTTATTGTGTATGTGGGAGGATGATTTCCTCGATACTTGTTCTTCGGGGTTGTGGATCACACACTCGGGTATGCCAGGTAGGGTACTGGCTGGGTGGATGTGACATATATAGGGCTTCAAAACCTAAAACTCCCCAAAACATATAATTCTATTCCTAGGCATACTTTAATCAATTGCCTTGGTCGATTGGATCAACCAAAGGGGTCGACAAAGGCAGGGCCTTAGGTCAAGACCGCTGAATTTGGTTCCCAAAATCCAAATTCACCACTTGGGTCCTCAACCAACTTAAGGAAGGGTCTTACCTAACTTCGTAGGACCTTCCGGAGGTGTCAACACTGTACTCAAAGTCCATATTTGAAGTTCATCATCATTTAGGCTACATCTCCTCCCAAAATTATACAAGGTTTCCATAAAGGGATCTTCACTATCAATCTCCATGGATTCTAGGTCAGAGCCAATGGGTTCAACATAGAGGGTTCACAGCTGTCTTCTACCTTGACTTCAGGTCTTCGGACCTACAACATAGATTTTCGGATTAGGGTTGGTGCGGGATTTCATATCCTCCCCCCTTAAAAGAAATTTGGTCCTCAAAATTGAGAGCATACCTAGGTTTCCAAAGAGATGGGGAAACTTCTCTTTCATCTCTTCTTCTTCCAGGAAGCTTCTTCGTGGGCATGATTCTTCCACTAGATCTTTACCAAAGGAATGGTCCGACTCTGCAATTGGTTGTCCTTCATGTCCAAGATTTCTGCTGGCTCTTCATTGTAGGAAAGATCAACACTTAGACCTTCGAGTTCTCCCTAAAGTAGTTGTTCCAGATTCTCTACACACTGTCGAAGCATCGATATATTGAACACATCATGAACTCCAGCCAAAGATGGCAGAAAGGCCAAATGGTATGCAATAGGTCCAACCTTCCCAAGAATCTCATAAGGTCCAATATAAGTAGGACTAAACTTTCCCTTTACATTAAATCTCATCACCCCCTTCAAATGTGATACCTTAGAAAAGCTTTCTCCCCCACTTGAAATTCAAGATGCGTCCTTCTCTTATCCGTATAAGATTTTTGACTTGATTGGGCCACCTTAAGCCTTTCTTTTATCATGTCCACTATCGCACTTGTAGACTCAATCATTTTCGGACCTAGAATTTTTCTTTCATCAGTCTCGATTCAATATAGAGGTGTCCTACAAGTGTTTGCATAAAGTGCTTTGAATGGAGCCATGGCTATAGTTGATTGATACCTGTTGGTATAGGCAAACTCAACCAAAGCTAGGTGTTCATCCCAATTTCCTCCCATATCCACCATATAAGATTTGAGCATATCTTCAAAAATATGAATTGTCCACCCAGATTGTCCATCTGCCTATGGATGATGAGTTGTACTCAAGTTCAATTAGGTTCCCAATGCTTTCTGCAAACTATTCCAAAATCTCAAGGTGAACCTAGGATCTCGGTTCAATACTCACTGGAACACCATGTTGTCACACTACATTGTCCACATAAGGCCTTGCCAGCTTATCCATACTGTGAGTAATCTTCATGGGAATGAAGTGGGCTGATTTAATCAATCTATCAACGATCACCCACACCGTATTATTCCCTTTGTTAGTCTGAGGCAAGCTAGTCACAAAATACATAGTAATTTCTTCCCACTTCCAACTAGGAACAGGAATAGAAAGAGGCTGCAGTAGTCCAAATGGCAGTTGTCGAACTACTTTCACATTTTGACAGGTCTCACACTTCGCCATAAAATCTTCTACATCATTCTTCAAACCAAGCCACCAAAAACGTTCTCTTAAATTTCTATACATCTTTGTACTTCCCGGATGCACTGTGAAAATAAACTGGCTTCTTTCAAAATCTCTTTCTTAATCTCTTCAACTGCAGGCACACACAATCTTCCTCTAAAAAGCTAATGCACCGTGAATAGACATAGAAATCGGGTTCTGAATCAGGATTAGAATAAATCTTCTCAATCTTCTCCTTCAATTCCAAATATGAATCTTGTAATGCAATAATCCTGTCTCTTAAGGTGGATTTTATTGTCATTGCAACAAATATTACTTTGGATCCTTCAGGCACAATTTCCAAACCGAGTTCTAAGACAGAACACAAAAGCGGTTTAATCAAAGCATTCAAATCAAGTTCTTCTCGCTTACTTTTCTTGCTAAGAGCGTCAACAACCACATTAGCTTTTCCAAGATGATATTGAATATCATAATCAGAAACCTTTACCAACTCCAGCCATCTTCTTTGCTGCATGTTCAACTCCTTCTGAGTGAAACAATACTTCAAATTCTTGTGATTAGTATAAATTGCAATTATGTCTCCAAAAAGATAGTGATGCCAAATATTTAAAGCAAACACTATAGCTGCTAACTCCAAATCATGAGTAGGGTAGTTTCACTCTGATGTGGAGAAAATATGATCGAACTTGGTTCATTCTTGGTTCGACCCTCGACTCCGATCGAGACGAAGGGAATCGACTCGCTTCCGAGCGAGCCGGGTTCAGGAGATAGGTTGCTGAGGAAGAAAACTAAATCAGCCACAAGCACGCCCTAATCCGATACTTTTGAAGCGGGTTAATTAACCTAATGACGGATAGCAGAGTTCAGCGGCTGTCAATCATCGCTATCATATGGATAACCACCAAATAACAGTCGAGTTATCCTAGGAGTCCTCTACTAGTCCAAACTAGTAGAAGTCTATCACTCAACGGATCTATCTGTTAAGATCCAACGACTATCCAAAGAAGGCTCAAATACATCCAACGAAGAAGATTCGAAGGTGCACTCTATATAAGACATCAACCTACCCATAAGGTGGGGACGGACAAAAACACTCAGATGCTTACTATCTGAATCGTATTTTTGTTATTCATTCCTTAGCTTTGTGCTCTAGCAGAGCCGTTTGTGATTAAGTTCATCAACTGACTTAGCCTTCGGAGGTGGACTCCCGATCCCAGCGGTCGGGCCACATCTGACGCTTTATTTTGCAGGTCATTCTCAGGAGATCTAAGGGCTGAGCAGATCTTAGACGCATCATTTAGCGCCGTCTGTGGGAAACGTTTCAGAAAGCTATGGTGACTAGATCAGCGGCAGCAGTAGCAGCTGCTGCACAGCGAGATGCTGGCATCCAAATTCCTAGAGTAAACAATCCAGATATTCCTCAGGGAAGTCGACCGCTCGAAGTAGATGGCGGTCAAGGAGGTAATAATTTCTCCAGATTCACTCCAACATCAACTGGATCAATTGAAACTCCAGATGCTGGATGTAAGTCAGGCACTCCGTGCACTAACTAGGCAGTTGGTGGTACCACCAGAGCCCGATCGTCGTGATGCAAGAAGGCGCACATCACAGTGAGACCGGAGACTAATTGACGAACAAAATGTCGGTCAAAACTTCCGTGAAGGCGACCGAATACCTAGGCGAACTGAAAATCTCCCTAGGCGTGATGATTGGTTCGACAAACCACAAGGGAGTACTAATGATTCAAATACAAGGTTGGTTACAGGAGTGAGAACTCACTCACCAACTATTAGGCGTGTTATTCACGATGATGATCGTGTTGTTCGTGATAATGATCGCGTTGTTCGAGGTCGTGATCGTGTTGCTGAAGATCGATCGACACATATTGGTCAATAATTGGCTAACATCAATCAGAAGCTCGAACAATTGGCGAGAGGTAGGATAACTGATGATATCTATTCAGTTATCCGAAAGACTCCGTTTGTCGAGCCCATTGCTGGATACCAGTTTCCTCACAATTTCCGTTAGCCAACTTTTTCTACATTCAATGGCTCCGGAGATCCCACGGCCCACATCAGTTATTATCAACAAACTATGGTGGACGCAGGTAATTCTGACGAAGTTCTCTGTAGGGTCTTTGGTTCGTCTCTAACTGGAGCGGCACAAAAATGGTTCTCAAACCTCCCATCGGGAAGGATCGTGAATTTTGACCACGCAAGTTTATAGGGCGATTTCAGAGTGGAATCCAAATCAAGAAGACCGAGGAAACCTTGTTCACTATAAGACAAGGGAAGAGTGAATCGATTCAGGAATACCTGAAAAGATTCAACAGGGTTACAATGGAAATAGAGAATCTAGATGAGCAAGTAGCTAAAATTGCTTTGTTCACTGGCCTCACTAATCGAAGACTCTTGGAGTTATTACTTCAAGATATGCCCACAACTTATGCTGAGTTGGTACAGAGATGCCAAAAACAGGCCGAAGTCATGGATATCTTAGACGCCCGCCAGGGGGAAAATAAAGCCTCCGGAAAAGAGCAAAAGGCTCTTAAGAGTAACCAAAAGCCGAAGCAGAATATTCGAGATTGAGTTGGAAAACCTCATCAGGCGTGGTGGCAGAGATCTCCCGACAAAAGTGAGTACACTCCATTAAATATTCCTCGGGGGGATATTCTGAATATTATCAAGAAACGGTATATCTTGAAGTGGCCTCCGAAGCTTCCTACAAAACCAGGGGAGCAGGATCAAGAAAAGTATTGCCGTTACCACAAAGATTACGGTCATTATACCAATGATTGTAGACATTTAAAGGCGGATAACGAGAGATTGATATCCCAAGGACATTTGTCCAATTTCGTCAATAGAAGGCGAGAGGAACCACGCGATGCAACAATAAAAAGGGACCCTTCAGTTTAGCCCGATCAACCGGCAGAGGCTCCTAAATCTAAGAAGGGTAAGGAGGTGATTGATGCTACTCGGTCACCAATCCTTACAATCTTTGGAGGTCCCGAGCCTGAATCACTCCGGAGGCTGAAAGAAAAATAAAAATTTGCTGAAACAGGAGAAACGCAGAAGCGAAAGAGGCCAAATGGTGAGGGTTCGATCACCTTTGGCGAGGAGGATGAGAGAGGCGTTTGTCTACCTCATGATGATGCCATAGTCATCAAGGTAGATATTGCACGCCGTGAAGTACACAGGGTGTTAGTTGACACCGGATCTGCTGCGAATCTTTTATCTTAGCCTATCAAAAACTTAAGGTGGACGAACACTTGATGGAGCCATCATCCACTCATTTATATGGCTTTGCAGGATCGTCTGCAATAGCGGAAGGATCGGTTCAGTTGGACCTATCGATTGGAAGCTTTCCCAAGGAAGCCACCGTTTGGGTAAATTTCTTGGTGGTTCGGGATCTCCTTGCTTACAATGTGATTCTTGGGAGACCATCTTTGTCAAAATTAGGTGCTATCATTTCAATGAAGCACCTTAAAATAAAATTCCCGACTGAGATGAGAATCGGTCAAGTTTCATCTGACCAGAGAATTTCTCGGCAATGTTATGTTGCATATTTAAAAGACAAGGAAGGGCCGAGAAAGATAACGGTGTTACTGATTGAAGTATGAGATGATCGGGATGAAGCAGAAATGCAAAGGCCCAAGGCAGTAGAAAAACTGGAGCAAATCCAGTTTTATCCCGGTGATGAAAAAAGAGTAACTTATATCGGGTCTGAGCAACTGGAAGAATTCAAAGGGGAGTTGAAGTCTTTTCTTCAACAAAATAGTGACGTGTTCGCGTGGTCTGCAGATGATATGCCAGGAATCGATAGGCATGTTGCAGAGCACAAACTTTGGCTAGATCCAAAGGTGAAACCAATTATCCAAAGAAGGAGAAATTTCTCCTTGGAAAAATATGAAGCCGTTCGGGGTGAAGTTGAGAAGCTGAAGAGATATGGTTTCATCGAACCAATTGAATGCCCAATCTGGTTGGCCAACGTTGTGATGGTCAAAAGGCAAACAGGAAGTGGAGAATGTATACAGATTACACGGACCTCAACAAGGCTTGCCCTAAAGATTGTTACCCATTGCCTAGGATTGATCTGCTGATAGATGCAACTGCGGGATATGAAACCTTTAGTTTCATGGATGCTTACTCAAGGTATAATCAAATCCTCATGAACAGGGAGGATGAAAAGTTTACGGCTTTCATGACTGATCGTGAAAGTTTTTATTATAAAGTCATGCCATTTGGCCTGAAGAATGCAGGGGCTACTTACCAGAGGGCCGTCAACAAAATATTCAAGGGTTTGATCGGGAAAAATGTTGAAGCTTATGTTGACGATATGTTGGTAAAGAGCATTGCAAGGACGAAACATATTGAAGATTTAACAGAGGTATTTTTGATACTACGAAAATACCAGATGAAGCTGAATCCGGAGAAATGTGCCTTCGGAGTCTCGTCAGGCAAATTCTTGGGCTTCATGGTATCACAAAGGGGTATTGAGGCTAATCCAGCCAAAATACAAGCCTTGATTGACATGGAGGCCCCCAACACTGTTCGGGATGTACAATGCTTGATGGGGAGAGTAGCCGCTTTGAATCGTTTCATCTCACAATCTGGAGAAAAGTGTCTACCTTTTTTCAAAGCTCTCAAAGACTTGAGGGGTAGCAAGGAGGCAAAATGGACTGAGGAATGTCAGAAAGCTTTCGAGGAACTATAGAAGACATTGGGAAGACCACCGCTATTATCTCGACTCGAGAAGGGAGAAGTCTTGCAACTATATTTAGCGGCATCCCCTTCGGCGGTCAGCGCAGTTCTCATTCGGGAAAAGGACAAGAAGCAATGGTCAATTTATTATGTTAGCCACGTACTACTGGACGTGGAAACATGATATTCTCAGACCGAGAAGCAAGCTCTAGCTCTTATGATAGCAGCTAGAAAACGACGGCCATATTTTCAGGCTCATTCCATCGAGGTATTTACTACTTTTCCTCTTAGTAAAGTTCTTTGTAAACCTGATTTATCTTGAAGAATGGTGGCATGGTCGGTTGAACTCAGTGAGTTCCAAGTAAGCTTTAATCCTAGAACGGCAATCAAAGCTCAAGCACTTGCCGACTTTGTAGTAGAGACTACTGCACCCATGGAAGAAGTTACCGAACCCACTATCCCGACAGTGTGGGAGGTATATGTGGATGGTTCAAGTAACAAAGATGGAGCAGGAGCTGGAATTCTCCTAAAGAGTCCAGCAAGATTTATTATTCGGTACGCATTGAGATTTGCATTCGAAGCGAGTAATAACAAGGCTGAACACGAAGCCCTTATAGCTGGACTAAGATTGTCAAAGGCATTAGCAATAGCAGACATAACTGTTTATAGTGACTCTCAACTAATTGTCAATCAGGTACAAGGGGAATATGGTGTTAAGGAACCCCGGTTACAGAAATATCAAGAAATTGTGCAAGTATTGCAGAAAGAGTTTAGGAATCTGAAAGTATGTCAGATTCCAAGAAAAGAAAATACAATGGCAGATGAGCTATCCTAATTAGCCAATGCCAAAGAAAAGAATTTAGACCCTTCGGTCTACATCGAAGAAATAACATTTCAAGGCTATCACGAGAAGGAAATTTCCTATATTGAAGCGGAGCGTTGCTTGATGGATCCAATAGTTGAATATCTGAGAGATGATAAATTACCAGAGGATCCGAAAGAGGCGAGATTAATCAAACTACGATCAGCGCGATTCATTATGCAGAATGGAAGGCTGTACAGAAGATCTTATTCTGGACCCCTCCTGAGATGTTTGGGTCCCGAGGGATCGGAATCGGCCCTGGCTGAGGTGCATGAGGGAATTTGTGGTGCTCACATGGGCGGTCAGGCCTTGGCACACAAAATTCTGAGGCTTGGATTATACTGGCCTAAGCTCCAACAAGCTGCTATGGAATATGTTTGCCGATGTTGCAACTGTCAAATCCATGCTACAGTATCTAAACACCCAGCTGAAACCATGACTTCGATTTTAGATCCCATCCCTTTTGCGATGTGGTGAATCGATATCATGGGCAAATTCACCAAGGCGTCGGGCGGAAGAGAATATCTTATAGTAGCAATCGACTACTTCACCAAGTGGGTCGAGGCTAGTGCCCTGGCCTCCATCACTGAAAAAAAGGTGGAGAAATTCGTGCTCGAGTCAATTATATACCGGTTCGGAATGCCAAAAATAATCGTTACCGATCATGGCACCCAATTCGACTGTCCACAATTTGAATAATTTTGTGGAACTTATTTGATCGAGCATCGTATGTCATCAGTGGCATACCCCCAAAGCAATGCTCAGGTAGAGGTTACAAACCGAACACTACTTGAAGGAATAAAGAGAAGACTCGAAGTTGATAAAGCCTTGTGGGTCAAAGAATTGTAGAATGTACTGTGGGCCTACCGAACTACGGTTCGGACACCTACAGGAGAATCTCCTTTTAAACTGGCATACGGATCTGAAGCATTGGCACCTGTGGAAGTAATGGCTAGAACACTACGAGACAGAGAATTCGAAGAAAAAGCGAATGAACAAGGACTGCTTGATAGCCTTGATTTATTGGATGAGGTTCGTACAAAAGCAATAGCACGAACTCAACATTATCAGAGGATAGCGTCACGTTATAATTCCCAAGTAGAGAACCGTCGGTACTTAGCAGGAGAACCAGTCGGTTCAGGGGCTTACAAGTTGAAGAACTTGACAACCCAGAAAGAGTTGGATCATTCGTGGAATGCCAGGCATTTGAAGAAATATTATCCCTGAAGATTATCATTTTCATTCATGATGTAACAAATTTCAAACTCAATCAATACAAGTCTCATTTTTCAACATACTGTCTTTTGATTGGGGGCATCATACAACACATTCGAGAACATATCCAGTGACAAAATCAAAAGGCATCGGTTTAAAACCCGAGTGAGTTCCTTCTCAGACTTACTAGATTTCTCCGGAAATCCTTAAGTAAAGGCATCGGTTTAAAACCCGAGTGAGTTCCTTCTCAGACTTATTGGATTTCTCCGGAAATCCTTAAGTAAAGGCATCGGTTTAAAACCCGAGTGACTTCCTTCTCAGACTTATTGGATTTCTCCGAAATCCTTAAGTAAAGGCATCGGTTTAAAACCCAAGTGAGTTCCTTCTCAGACTTATTGAATTTCTACGGAAATCTCTAAGTAAAGGCATTGTATTGAACAACTAAGACCTACTGCAACAATGACTCAAGTAACTGACGAAGTTCAAAGATGAAGTTAATTCTTTATTTCCTTAAACTACTAGAAGAGGCCAACCTTTACATCAAGCATACATATGAGACAACAAGTGTTGGGGTACAATCTTTGCTCAGTCAAAAAAGAAGGTCATCATCAGTAATCATTAAGAAGTTAAAACAGGATCAAAGGAACTTTGCCAAAAATAACACAGAGTCAAGAAGCAGCATAGATTCAAGAAGAAGAAGAAGAATAGAGTCAGGAAAGCGCAGGTTATCAAAATCCTTTGCAATTCCATACTCTTTATCCAGCTTGACCAAAAGAAGTATGATCTTTGATCAAACCTGCATTCAAGGCAAGCTCTTCATAACTGAATCCTTTGAGAGGAGCATAAGGTGGAGAATCATCAAGATAATGCATGATATCCGGATCAGGAGATGGAAGGTCTGTCTTATCTTTGGTCCAGGCGGGAGGAGGAAGCCCCAGCTTGGCAAACACTTCAGGGTGACAATTGGCACGGTGGGGAGTCGTGTTCAAATAAGGATTTCTCCTTAATATCGATTCCCATACTTCGTTTTCGCCATCCTGGTATGCCTGCAAGTTATAAGCGTTCAGCATGTCAACAAAAGGCTTTCTGTGAAAATACTTGAAGATGCAAGCCCTGCGAACAGCAATTGGGAGGGACTCAGGCAAAGGGATAACAGCTTCCCTTTGGGGTAATGCTTCAGACCCTTTCGCCCCTGACTTCCCTGCTTCCCGTTCCAGCTAACGGATCTTCTCCCTGGCGTCATCCAAATCCGAATGAAGATGTTCGATCATGGAATTCTTCTCTCTTGCAACCTCCCAAGCTAAGTTTCCAAGACGAGCAATCTCAGTGTCTTTGGCTTTGGAGTCTTCCCGAAGCCTGGAAACTTCATCACTCAGTCTACTGAGTCTAGAGGCTGCTTCCACTTGGTTGTGGAAGTTACCAGTGAGACTCCTACAATAACTCCAGAGTTAGTCACGAGCAAAAGAAGAGTCTTCATAACAAAAGTAATGAAGAAAAACTTACATCACCAGTGAGTTCGTAAAATCACTATCTGGGATTGTGGAGAGGACTCTACTCTCGATAGGCATTTGAACAGCAATACACCATTCCAGTGCTTTGTCAAAATCGCCTATCACCAAGTCAGACCTCTTCGATGAACAAGAAGGATGAGCTACATCAACTGCCAACCTAGGGCGCTTCCTGTTGGCAAAATCCTCCAGCTCCAAAGAAGGAGAGACGGAGGATGCCAAACAAGCTCTAGAGTTGGAAATAGAAGCGGCACCAATAGGGACCGCATCTTCCTCAGATGCCAACATAGTTGCCTCAGATGCCCGAAGGGTCTTCATCAAAGAAGACTGAACGGTCTCTACGGCAGGGGCATCAGCAGTACAAGCAGCAACGAAGGGAGCCACATTCTCCTTATGAGACCGAGCGGTCTCTTTAGGTAGAGGGAGCGTGGGAGAAAAATCAGCAAAAACTATGAGAATCTGATCTGAAGATTCACCAACAACAATCTCCTCACTTTTAGAAGATTCGCCAACGGCAATCACCTCGGAAGAAGCAACCGTCATTGATACAGGGGCAGTTTTCTTGCAGGAATTTGCCCTAATAAAGTCCAAGTTAATTTTGGGAGGCACTGCAAATACAAAAAAGCAGTGTCAGTACGAGAATCCAACAACATACAGAACAGGGAAAACCCTAGATCTCTGTTATGTACTCTGAACTTCCGTTATAAGTAAACCCCAAGTATAAATGCTGTGGAGCTTACTCAAGGAGAGGAAAAGGTTGATAACATCAACAGCAAAGGAGACTTACTCGTTCAGATTCTGATTGAAGATAGTGTTGGAGGTCAAGAGTACGGATACAGCGAAGGAGGATGGAATGTAGTTTTGCAAATCTACCAAACAGAAATAACTTGCAGATAGTGAGATAAGGGTGAAGTACCCTTGAGGGGTTTAAATAGCCTCAAAGGGGGATACGACGGTAGCAACCAAGGGACTGGATCCAAGAGACGCTTCGAATTCTTCAAAAGACAGGATCAACAGTCAGGGGAAAAACGGCGCTTCAAATTCGAAAATTAAACGAAGTTTCCACGTGGAACAATATGCACTTGATATGAGGATACTATAACCGTCGCACCACCATTAAATAAGGTATTTCCAACTCCTTGGGAAGAGTAATGGATATACAAATGCAGGGAAACGTTTGGACTTCGCAATAAATTAAGGAATAGTTGGGAGTAATCAAAGGCTGAACGCTTTTCTCCCGAACGCATCTTCATGATATCCCAAACGTTATCCCCCATTAAGGCACAAGTTAATCTATGTGATAACTTATATCATTTACGTTTGGTTCCCAGAACAATCTTTTGAAAATGAGACGAGGAAGTATTAAGGCAGTCATTCGAAAAGTTTGAGATAAAGAAGATGATTTCTATTTCATTAAGATCGTGGAGGGCCAACCCTTACAAAAGAGAAAAGAAAACATGATTTCCTATGATTCTTCCTCATTATCAGCCGAGGAGTCCTTATCAGGGTCTTTTCTGAAGCACGCTGTGGAGGTTCTTCGGGAAGAGGCGGTGAATCGGCAAGATACTCCTCAATATTCGGGTCTGCTGGAAAGGGATCCTCCTTTTCCAAAGCCCAATCAGGAAATTCCAACTTAAGCTTCCTGAAGATTTCTTTGTGACACACTTCTTGGAAGGGAGTTGTGTCGAAAGAGGGGTTAAATTCAAGAATTTGCTCCCAGACGTCATTTTGGCCCACTCGGTAAGCTTGAAGGTTGAAGGAGCCCAGCAACTTGGAGAAAGGAACGTTGTTCAGGTACTTCCGAATGCAGTCCCTCCGAAGATCTGTTTTAATATGTTCGGGTGCGCTGGGAATTGCCATCTTCAACAGACTTTCATTATCCAAGGACTTAAACTCGAGGCTCTCGCCAAAGGCAATAGCCTCCTTTTTATGCTTCCTGGCCTCACGTTCGGCAGCATGGGCGCTAGAAATTGACGAGTCAAGTTCCTTCCTTAAGGAATTCATCTCCTCATCATGTTTTGCCTTTAGCTCTTCGGCTGCTTTCTTCAGCCAGTCCACTTCAGAATTGGCCTTTGCCAAATTCTCTTCACAGGTCTGCAACAAAGAGCCATTGCGACCAACTCGGTTCAGCGCTTCCATGTGTTGATAAAAGCTCAACACGGCATTCCTGAAAGGCCAAGGAGATTCTCAGAAAAGATCATGAAAAGATTACAAAGAAATTGGTGGAAGATCAAGGAGACAGTACCTTGTGGAGTGACGAACGAGAACGTCATCCTCCAAGGCTTCAAAGGCCTGACGATCGGCAGGCAAAAGACTGAGAGAGTTCCATTCGGCGGCCTTCTCAGGATCCTGTGTTACCCTATCGGTACACGTCAGCATCCATTGAGGCATAAAGATCTCCTCAAAGTCGGATTTCTTCGGGGCAGAAGCGTCTGCTGAGTCATGCTTCCTCTTAGTTTGAGCGGGAGAGGGGATATCTAACTCTTCCATTAGTTTTTTCCCTCTCCCCAAAGCCTCAACTACTGGCTTCAGATTCCTGATACCCTTGTAGGAAGGGTCTGGAGGAGGTGCAGAAGATACCTGTTCTGCTGTTAAGGCTCGAGGAGACCGTTGTTCAGCAGTCACAACAACCCTGGCAGCCTTTACCCGAAGACTTTCGGGATTCATTCTTGGAGGCACTGCAAAGAAGGACGAGAGTCAGAGTTGAAAAAATTCAAAATATCATCAAGTAAGTAAAACTTGGTGGTTAGGAAGCTCACGTTGAGCCAACCCCCAGTACTGGAGTATGGAGTTATATTCCATCTCATATCCGTGTATCTCTTGATACCATGGAACTGACTTGATCTTCCTAACGGCCATTCTGTCTTCTTTGGATAAGGGAAGGACCCGGTTACCCTCAGAGTATGAAGTATACTGTTTCTAAACGATCGGGAAGTTAAGATCTGACTGAGGCCCTCGGCAGAAAAAATACCGCTTGCGCCATCCTTTATGATTGGAAGGGCAGGTTCCTTTGGCAAGAATACTACCCGTCCAGTCAAGCTCCACTTTATTGCGTTTGGAAAGCACAACCCAACCGGGAGGATGTGAAATAGAAAGAACATGAAAATGTATAAAAGGAGGAAGAGAAGGCATGATGCCAAGTTCAAAGCACAAACCCAAGAAGCCGACGATGAGAAGCCAGCTATTGGGAAGAAACATTCCGGGACAAATGTCCCAATGATTCAGAATGGCTGCAAACAATGGATTAAAGAAAGGAAAACGAACCCTGCGTCGGATTTCCAGAGCATCTATATACAAAGAAAACTCACCCAGAAGGGTTGAGTCGACTCTCTCATCAGATTTGGGAGCCCTAAGATGGTACGAAGAAGGAAAGTCAAAACCCTGGACGGCTAAAGGAAGATTTTCCTCATTATAGGAGGAAGCAACAGAATTAGGTCCACCAGCGGATTTGATAGAGGGTCTTGACTGCAGAAGACTCGGCAGTCACCTTAAGAATCATGGATGGTCCAAACCCAGGAAGGGCGGAAGATGTCTCAGTTTTTTCTTCTACTCTTTGTTGGCTAACTTCTGCGAAGTCACGCCAAAGAGCAATTAAGGTTTTATTGTCACTATCCGACTGCTCAGAGGGGAGAGAAACAAAGGCCTCATTGCCACTATCGCTTTTACCGGCATTAGGCACAGGGGAAGTCCAAGAGGAAACCCTACTATCTTCCATTACTAAAAGGTCTGACTGTGGTTTCCAGAGAAAAAGAAACCTGGAGACAGAAAGTAAACTTTGCAAAGGGATCAGTAAACTTACTGAATCACTGAGGCAGAGAGCTCGAGAACGAAAGAATCGTAAAGGCGCGAAGAAGACAACGAGGTTTCAAAATTCCAGACAACAAGAATGAAACCTACAAAGACAACGAACCGCTTTTAAGCACCCGCACGAGTGTTCGATGATGTGAACGATCGAGATTAATTCGGCGTCAACGATCGAGATTTTAAGACGGTTCAAAAGTTTGAACTCACGAATCCAAAACAGGTGTTCAGAAACCATCGTTTTGATTGCGTGAGCCACGATAGTTTCTACTGCAGGAGGATGCATGGTGGCATCCTCACAATGCTCGAGGAAAAAGCGACACAACCGCATTAAATGTGAAATGACATTTAATGGGTTATGCAAAGACTATTACTTGACGAAGAACCCAGTAAAAACAAAGCCCTCGGGATCGACCAAACGCTTGGTCTAGGGGGCTCGTGATGTGGAGAAAATATGATCGAACTTGGTTCATTCTTGGTTCGACCCTCAAATCCGATCGAGACAAAGGGAATCGACTCGCTTCCGAGTGAGCCGGGTTCAGGAGATAGCTTGCTGAGGAAGAAAACTAAATCAGCCACAAGTACGCCCTAATCCGATACTTTTGAAGCGGGTCAATTAACCTAATGACGGCTAGTAGAGTTCAGCGGCTGTCAATCATCGCTATCATATGGATAACCACCAAATAACAGTCGGGTTATCCTAGGAGTCCTCTACTAGTCCAAACTAGTAGAAGTCTATCACTCAACGGATCTATCTGTTAAGATTCCAACGACTATCCGAAGAAGGCTCAAATACATCCAACGAAGAAGATTCGAAGATGCACTCTATATAAGACATCAACCTACCCATAAGGTGGGGACAAATGAAAACACTCAAATGCTTACTATCTGAATCGTATTCTTGTTATTCATTCCTTAACTTTGTGCTCTAGCAGAGCCGTTTGTGATTAAGTTCATCAACTGACTTAGCCTTCGGAGGTGGACTCCCGATCCCAGCGGTCAGACCACATCTGACGCTTTATTTTGCAGGTCATTCTCAGGAGATAGGGCTGAGCAGATCTTGGACGCATCACACTCATAGTCCTTCAATTTCCTAGAGGCATAGGCCACCACTTTCCTATGTTGCATCAAAAGGCAACCTAAACCAATCTTCGATGCATCAATGTAGACTGTCAAATTACCAGAGTCATCTATAATAGTCAACACTGGGGCACTTGTCAATCTATCTTTCAGCTCTTGAAAACTCTTCTCGCAAGTATCAGTCCAAACAAACTTTTCTCCTTTTCTAGTTAGCTTAGTCATAGGGGCAACCAACCTAGAAAAGTTCTTAATAAACCTTTTGTAGTAACCCGCCAATCCAAGGAAACTTCTTAGCTCGGTCACAGTCTTTGGTCTATCCCAATCTGCAACTGCATTAACTTATCATGATCAACACGTATTCCTTCAGCTGAAACTACATGACCTAGAAAAACTACTTTTGGTAACCAAAAGTCACACTTGCTGAACTTAGCGAAAAGTTGATTTTCTCTTTATCTTTGCAATGTGAATTGAAGATGTTTCACATGCTCTTCCTCATTCTTCAAGCAAATCAAAATATCATTGATAAACACAATTACAAATTTATCCAAGACATCGTGAAATACTCAGTTCATCAAGTCCATAAAAACTACAGGGGCATTTCTCAAACCAAAAGGCATGACCTTAAACTCATAATGACCATACCGTGTTTTGAAAGCTGCCTTGAAAATATCACTAGACTTCACTCTAAGCTGGTGATATCCAAACCTCAAATCTATTTTTGAGAACACTGTTGCACCTTTCAACTGATTGAAGAGATCATCGATTATGGGCATCGGATACCTGTTCTTGATGATCAATTTTTCAACTCCCAATAATCAATGCATAGACACATGCTACCATCTTTTTTCTTCACAAACAAAACCGGAGCTCCCCAAGGTGAAGCACTTGGCTGTATAAAACCTTTGTCTAAGGGTTCATTCAGCTGGTTCTGTAGTTCGTTCAATTCGGTAGGTGCCATTCTATACAGAGCTTTTGATACCAAGGTTGCCCCAAGAATCAATTTTATGGTAAACTCAAGGTCTCTTTCCGGAGGCCAACCTAACAAGTCTTCCGGAAAAACATCCACAAAGTCATTCACTACCATGACTTCCTCAAGCTTCTTTTCCTTCTTGATCTCGCTTCTAGATAAAGCATTAAGTGACACATTTCCAAACAATGCATTCACTTGCATCACCACAGTCAAAGTCTTTCTGCTTAACCTTCCTTGATTGACTTGAAATTCAAAGGTTGAATTTCCATCAACGTGAAATTATACTCTTCTCAAAGAACAGAGGATAATCGCTTTGTGAGTAGTCAACTAGTCCATTCCCAAAATCACATCAAAATCTTTCATCTGAGGTTGATCAACGGTGTTTCTCTGGACTCCTCCATTTCTCCTTTGAACATATCGATCTAGTCGCCCCTAATGGATCAATCGTTCAATTACATTTTTCAGAATTCTGCAATCGTTTGTGTCATGACCATGATCCCTATGATACCTGCAATATTTATTCAGATTTCTCTCTTCAACTTATGCAATCATCAAAGTTGGCCACTTCAAGAATCTTTGATGTTGAATTTGCATTAGGATTTCCGATTTCCTGGAATTCAGAGGCATGTAATTTTCTGGAAATGGACGTGGAATATCCCTTCTAATTTGTTGCTCGTTTCTTGGATAATTTTTGCTGCTCCTTTGGTCTTTTTGATCTGACCGCAGTATTCCATTTTCCTTCCTTTTGCTTCCATCACCATCGGTTTCTTTTCTGACCTATAAGATGTCCTTCATGTTGGGGTACTGATTGGACCATGATGTTAATTCTGTGATATTTGCGTGCTTGTTTATGATCAAAAACTTCAACAGGTGATCATCAGTTAGACCTCCAAACATGGCATCATAGGTTACCGCCTCATTAAGGTTTTTAATCTGGATCGACACTTGATTGAATTGTTTCATATAATTCCGCACTGATTCTCCTGGTTTTTGATGAATCGCCGCCAGACTATCAAGAGTCTTACTACTCTTCATGCTGCTTTGGAACCTTGACAGAAAGATTCTGGTCACATCTTTGAAATTGCCAATTGAATTTGGTTGCAGGTTGAAAAACCAAGTTTTTGCAAGACCTTTAAGAGATGAGGGAAATAATCTGCGCTTCATCACATCTGAATTCCCCGCCAACATCATGACAAAATTAAACTGAGGCAGATGCTGCAATGGATCAGTGCTTTTGTCATACATAGTAAACACTGAAAGTTTGAAGCTGTGTAGTAGTAGAGCTATCATTATCTCTCTTGAAAATGGACTGCAATCCATATTATCTTCTACATTCTCTCCGTTGTCTTCATTTGTCAATCATTGAATTTGATTGTTCAGGATTCTGAATCTTTTATTGATCTCAGATCCATGAACCTCAGAATGACTATTCGATGGTTACTCTTTCTCCTTTTGATCTCTACGACTTCCAGGGGTTTTACTTCTTCTGCTTTGGCTTGTTTGATCATTTCTACTTTAGATCTGGTGATTGAATTCTAGCGGAATGTAATATGGATTAGCACTTTCTCCTTCACCTTCTCTGAAGCTTGACTTCCTTTGGCTCTGTCTCAACTCTTGCATCCGAGAATTTTGGTCAAAGACCGCCTCGACTCGGGAAAGAGTTCGAGATCTAACGATTGGTGTTACTGAAACTCTTCTTTCCTCCAGAATTCCGATCTGTTTTATATACGATCTCATCAAATTCTGTGTCTCCAAGATCTGACGTTGCATGCTCTCAAATTGACTTGCGATCTGATTTGGATCTAGAGTTGGTTGAGAAGCCATGACAGTTACTTCTGCAAATTGTTTTTCTTTGTTATTGATTTCAATCAGATGTGGTGAACATTCTTCCACAGCTTTCTGTTTCTGACGAGTTTGCGTTGCTGGAACTTGCAGTAATGACGTCGTCTCCCTCGTCTTTCTCTTTGGATTGACCCTTTGCGGCTCTCTTTGACTAGCCTCCAACATTTCAACCGGTATTGCTTCCTCTTGCTCAGGTGACTGAGCCATGGCCTTTGTTCAGAATCTTTTACTTTATCTTTTTCCACAGATGGCACCAAATGTTGATGCGGATTTCGCTTGAGTTGATGAACCGAGAATCTCACACCAATCTCTCAGATTTGGATCGATCTGGTCTGATTGAACACTTCCTATAAAACAGATGAATTTGTTAGAAACGGAGCCAATCAGCTGGATCGGCGTTTCATCTCCGACGATCTAGTTAGTAAATGACAAGAATTAGAGTTTCGGAGCTCTCAGGGAGCTTCTGAAGAGCTTTTATGGAGAAAAGCGAGAAAAATGTGTGTTCTTTCAAGTTTTGAATGTCGTACCCTGTTATGTATGCTTCTTTCCTATTTATAGCTTTCCCACGTGGTTCCCTTCAGCTGATAATCGTTGGATGATCTATCTATATTGGATGGACACGATTTGATTTGATTCTGTTTTTCGGGCGGACCCTTAATGTAGCTTTATGACTCCGGCTGAACCTGGTTGAGCCGGTACAAACCGGTATTAGGGTATTTTATTCACAATAGTAACAAAACCAACTACCAAAGAGTACAATTTTCCAGCCCTAAACCACCATTCACCTAACCACCTCCATCGTTGTGTTTTGAAAATCAAATCACCCAATCAAAGTGAATCTAAATAAGTTTCACTGCACCTGCTAATTTTCCTGCGGAGTCACCACTCTCTTGAATTTTCCGGCTTGAATCAGCTCAAGCAGGTCTTCTAGAGAGCGAAGTAAGCCACCACTGACCAAATCCGCATAAGAGACCTTGCCATTGAGCATCCCTAGCAGCCGCATGGTTCGAAGTTAGGTTCTCTACTCGATTTTGATTCATTTCTGGAAAGAGTGGAGCTTCTCTCTGCTCTCAACACATGAGTCCTGCCTTCCATTAACTAATAGGCTCATCAAAATAATCATAATTACAATTTAAAAGACTAAAGAAGGTATATGAGTTAATAAATGTTTCGAATGTCGAAAATATCATAAAAAGATATTCTAAAACTGTCATGGCTCAATTCGTTACAGGTGTCACCTAAGGCCAGAGGAAGGAAGAAGCTCATGATTGCATAAGTGCGAGTACTTCTGTTTTCTTTCTTTTTTAGTCTTTCATGGCAAACGGAAGAAGTAACACGTTAATGCTGCGACGGGCACTACAAGTGCTAGAGCATAAAGACTACAACATTTAGCAGAAGAGTGAAGAGTCCTAAAGGAAAGGATTATGCTATCCCATATGACTTGGTCAGCTATTAGTGATTACGATGAAGTCTGAGCAAGACTTTGATTTTGAATTCAACTATGGTGTCATGCCCAAACTGACCATCCACAACAATAAGAGGGCTTGATTTGCCCACTCGAATGGGAACTTTTAATTACCTCTTTCATTATTGACACCCTCTCTTTAATGACAAGCTATTATTGATTAGGATGAAGTCTGAGCAAGGCTTTGATTTTGAATTCAAATATGGTGCCATGTCCAAACAGTCAATCGACAACAATGAGAAGGCTTGATTTGCCCACGCGAATGTGAACTTTCAATTACCACCATCATTATCAGGTTGTTAGACACCCTCTCTTTAATGACAAGCTATTATTTATTACAATGAAGTCTGAGCAAGGGTTCGATTTTGAATTCAAATATGATGACATGTCCAAACTAGGGCTGCAACTGGGTTGGGCTCGGTCAGCCCTATATGTTCTAATCTGAGTCCATTCATGCCTAACCCTAGTTCAGGGCCAAGGATTACTGTCCCTAGCCTTAAGCCCTACAGGGCCAAATCAAGCTCATTCCCGCCCTAATTGGGCCGGGGTCATGATGGGTTGGCCCTAATTGGCCTTGATTAGCCTTGACTTTGATTGGCCTTGGCCCTATTTGGCCATGTCCCTGGCCCTGACCTGATTAGCCTTGTCTCTGGCCCTGATTGACCCTATCTTGGCCCTAGCCTTAATTTGCCCACTTGAATGGAAACTTCCAATTACCACCTTCATTATCAGGTTGTTATACACACTCTCTTTAACGACAAGCTATTAGTGATTACGAAGTCTGAGCAAGGCTTCGATTTTGAATTCAAATACGGTGCCATGTCCGAACAGTCAATCCACAATAATGAGAAGACTTGATTTGCCCACTCGAATGAGAAGTGTCAATTATCACCTTCATTATTAGGTTGTTAGACACCCTGACAAGCTTTTGAAAGGCTTAGGCTGCTGAGATTTTGATTGGCGCCTTGTTTGACTTGGAAAGAAAATTCTAGCAACTTTCCAACCTTATTGATTTTTTTTTGGTGAAATAAAAGGTTTCATTAGAAAAGAAATTAGTGCTGGAAGCACTTACATATAGTGTCTATACTTAGACTAGAGTCCTGAGCCTGTGCGGCTGCATACATTGCATATTTTTCAAAAAATAATTGGAGCACTGGGTTGGAGAATGCAACATATTTCATATGTTTGGTAGCGTTAGCCAGCTCCATTAGTGTTGTTAATTTGTCAAGGGGCCACTTCGCTGTAGATGGGCATGGCAAGAGCTTTGTGATTAGGTGGTGATTAGTCCATATTTCATCAACTTTTGTCCCCCTCTCTGCAACTCTTGTCATTCCCATTTGTATTGCATAAAGTGTAGTGTCCAAAATCCCTTTAGTCTCCTTTCCAAAATTGACGGTCTGTAGATGTCCGTCTCTGCATATCCCAATGCTACAACCTGTTACTCCTAGTTGCTGGTGAGGTAGCCCTGCACATATTAAAATATTTTTATTAGTTTGGGGCAAATAACTACACCAATTTCTTTCCATTTCATCAGTGTTGACAACATTAAAGTCATAATCAAGGTTCACTCCACAAGCCCTATTTTCTTTTTGAAGTTTCAAATCCTTAATCCAGTGATTTGTATTTTTTAATACCATCACTGGATTCGGTGTTTTGTTGTTAAACACCTTCTTATTTCTTTCTTTCCAGATAAAGTAACATGTAATTATGAACACTGACATAACCCATCGCCTATCCTTCTTGCTCAATTGTGTGGACATATCATGACAGTAATTGATCAGCGATGAGTGCTGCCGGTTTTTCGTACGCAATCCAAGCGGTCCAGCAGCATGTATTCATTTTCCCCAGTCACATGAAATAAAGATGTGCCATATCGTTTCTTGTGATTTTCCGCATATTGCACATTTTGCATTCATGTTTGACCATTGGGCAAGTTTAGCCTTGACCGGTATTCCCTCATTTAATACACGCCAAAAGAAAATTTTAAATTTTGGGTGTAAAGGTAGGTTCCACATTTGGGTCCACCACTTGGCCAAGAAATAATCATGGTTTGAGAACCTTTGTTTAATTATTTCTTTAAACACCAATTTAACAGTAAATTCTCCATTTGAAGAAATCAAAGAAGACCATGAGTCTTCATGGTCCTCAAGGTGAATGGAATGGATTATAGTTGAAAAAGAGAGAGAGTTTGAGTAAAGCTCCCTGTTTCGAATTTGATTTTGATGTTCTTCCACCATTGCAGCTACCGATATATGTCTTGGCCATCTGTTGAAGTCCTAATTTGTTGCTATTGGTTGCGCTTGGTGTTGTTCCCATGGGTCGAACCAGAATGATGTGTTTTGTCCGTTTCCTACCCTCCTTTCCACCATCTTCCTCAACTGTGTAGAATGCTTGTAATGCTATTCCAAATCCAAGATCCCCTTTTCTTCCGAACCATTGGGTCGAAAATACTTCGGTTCTTGAAATATTTGGCTTTGAAAACCCTTACCCAGAGTGCATCTGGGTTGTTGACTAACCTCCATCCCTGCTTGAGTAGCATTGCTGAATTGTAGTCTTCCATTTTCTTAAAACCCAGTCCACCCATCGCTTTCGGTTGACAACATTTGCCCCACGAGATTAGATTCAATTGTTTGCTTCTGTTTGGGTGACCATTCCAAAATCTTTGGCAAATGGCATCAATTTTTTTGCATGTGGTCTTTGGAAATCTTAGACATTGCATTTGATAGAGTGCCATAGATTGGATAGAAGCTTGCATCAACACTCCACGTCCCGCAAAGGAAAGGTTGGAAGCCTTCCATTTAGCCACTTTCGTAGACATTCGGTTCACCACTGTTTGTAGAGTTTTTGCTTTGGCTCTTCCAGGAAATAAATTTGACCCCAAGTATGTTGCTTCTCCTTTAATTTCTTGCACCTTTAGGATAGCCATCACCGCTAATTTTTCACTTATCGGGACATTTCTTCTAAAGAAGACTCCGCTTTTCTCAAAATTTATCTCCTATCCCGTTAAGTCGGCGAACAATTCCAGAACTGCTTTCAAGGCTAGTACTTCCTTCGTGTTTGCTTTACAGAATAAGAACGTATCGTCTGCAAAAAACAGGTGAGAAATTTCCGGGGCTCCCCTTCCAGCTTTAATCCCATTTATCAATTTCAGAGAATTGTACTCATCGAGGAGGCGAGAGAGGACCTCCATAATGAGTAAAAATAGGTATGGGCTAAGGGGACACCCTTTTCTAAGTCCTCGGGATCCCGAGAACCAAGAGAACGGTGACCCCTTAATCTTCATCAAGAAAGTGGGTGTAGAAATTAACTCATTAATTAGTTTACACCACCCATCATCAAAACCCAAGAACTTAAAGATCTTGATTATGATGGATCTATCAGCCCTATCATAAGCTTTAGACATATCCAGCTTGAGAGCGATGTACCCTTGCTTGCTACGGAAAATCTCATGGGCAATCATGATATTATCCGTGATTTGTCTATTAGCCACAAAGGCTCCTTGGCAAGGGGAAATTAAGGCTGGTAGCCATCGTCTCAGCCTTTTCGCCAAGATCTTAGCAATTATATTATATGATACATTGCACAGGCTGATGGGTCTGAAGTCCTTCACCACACAGGCATTGTCTTTCTTTGGGATGAAACACAAAAGAGTATGATTTACTCCATGTGGTAAGATCCCATTAGCAAAGAAATCATTCACAAAATTTACAATATCTATGCCAATAAGATCCCAGGACTTATGGTAGAAGAAACCGTTGAATCCGTCAGGTCCAGGTGCTTTATGGGGTCCCAAGGAAAACACCGCCTCCTTGATTTCAGCCAGGTCTGGAATTGCTGAGAGCAAGTAACCACCCAAATTAATCCTTGGGAAAAGACACTCAATAAAATCCGGGTCAAGGGTTTCCGAGGGCTGATAGAGCTTTTGCATATAATTTGCAAACGCTCCGGCAATCTCACTAGGGGTTGAAAACGCTCCAACCTTATTGATTTGAATACAAATTGGAAACCTACTTTGGGAGGGACGAAATTTTTTATAAAAGTCTTTTGGTCCATATCAAAGTAACTGAATGAAGAAGAACAGTGTCTCCCTTCGAGACTAACACTATAATAGCATACAAAGTACATTTATTTATTTATTTTTTTGGAAAAATCATTTATTCAAGTGGACAGACCAAGGTAGCCAAGGATATGGAATCCAATGGCTCCACATCATATTTGATTTCCAAAATCCCGGTGTCAAGTATTAAAGTCAACTCCTCATATTGACCTGTGCAAACCTACACAGCCTTCACTCGTCCTCTCCTTTGGAAGCAGTTCCCAGATCTCCAATACCTTCTCAACAAGCGATGGCTTACACACAACCATTCTTCCTTTTCATCTTTGTCACGTCGTCCACTATCATCACTGCTGCTCCGGTTAGATTCTCTTGTGCTTATCTTGCATATGCTAATCTCACCCAAATATCAGCAGATACTTAGACAACCTCAATCTCCTCCTCCAATCTCTATCTTCTAATTCTAATGCTAATGCTAATGCTATCTCCGGTACGGGGTTCTATAACACCACCATTGGTGACGGTTCAGATAAGATCTATGGTCTCTTTCTTTGCAGAGGTGATCTCATTTCCAAAGATTGTCAAATTTGTGTGGAGACGGCCAGTGCAGAGATCAAATCACTTTGTCCCAACAACACTGCAGGGGTGGCTTATTATGACATGTATGTTATGCAACGCGAACCAATCCTTCTTCTCAGTTTTGCAACACCAACCATTCTATCAAGCTCCTGCTCCGGGAAATGTCACCAACTTGGATCAGTACAATCAAACAGTGGCAGATTTGTTGCACTGGCTTGTGGATCAAGCTATTGTATCTTTCGCTACTACTCCTAAGTACTTTGCAGCAGGTGAAGCGAGCTACCATACAGGTTCTGATACTGTTTATGGATTAGTAATTTAGTACAATGCACCCCTGATATAACTATGAACGACTGCAATATTTGCTTAATTGGGTGTGTTAATACTGACGTCCCTCGCTTACTCTATCCGACACGAAGTGGGAGAATTCTTAAACCAAGTTGTAATATAAGGTACGACTTCAACAATCGTTTCTATCAACTTTCTGCATCACCTCCTTCAATTCCAGCCACCAACGATTCAACAGTCACAGCTGGTATGTATGCCTCCTGAACCAAATACAATGAGATTTTATTTTAGGTTTAATTTGTTATACATTCTCCGGGTTATTGGTGAAGCCCAACTTCTTCCTTCTTTAAGGTAAAAGATCAATTGTATTAAAACATAAAATAAATTGTACAACAGAGATACAATCTCAAGTCGACCACAAGCAGTAAGCTACATAGACCTAACAGAGAATCTGGACCCAGTTTCCCATTGCATCCTTCTCCAACTCTTGAATAATCCTTATTGGCTAATATTGAATTGGAGTAGATAATTGGTTCTTTGCCGTTGATGTCAATGAAGCCCAATTTTACTAAAGATAAAATATTCCACATCCAATTTCGAGATTTAATGACTGTGAGTTGTGTTCACATTGTTGGATATCTTTTACACAATAACGTTCTGTGATCGCAAATGGTGATTCCCTTATTCAATTTACCTATCTGTGATTGCATATGATTACTTTCCTATTTGATTTAGCAAATTGAAATAAGAATAAACTCAATCTGTTAACCCTAAGCAAGCCATTCAATCGTTTGTGATTTACCATGAAATTGAAAGCAAGAAGAAGACAAGAGAATTGATTACGGAGTTCAGTTCTTTTGAACCTACATCTCCGGGACTCTAGATAGAATTTGATCCACTATGGTTTGGAAAAGCTTACAGAAGTCAGGGGAAAAGAAATGTACAAGAGTAACCATATATGGCAACCAATGGTGCTCAAATCACCATCGAGTCTTCCTTTCTCTCTGCCAAACAAAAGCCCTTTGAAATCTCCTCCAAGAACCTTCACGATCGAAGCACCGAAGCAAAAATCAAAGATCTCGAAGCAGCCATGAACGAAACCAGAGAGAACTCAGAAAAACCCCAATACAGAACTCCAACTCGTGTTTGCAACTTATGATTTGAACCAAACCAAAAGCCCCATATACAAGCAAGTGAACCAGCCGGTTCAACCAAACCAACTTAATACAAGTAAATACCTAGATTACCCTAACAAATCTCTCCCTTAATCTGTAAGTCTAAACAATACCCACAGAAGACCGGGCTTCAACCGTCATCGTCTAAGTGTACTTGCAAATACAAAAGAAAAAAGACCAAAGTACAAAGCAAACACAATATGCAAAATACCTAAACATGCACTAACCATGCAACACTAAAGGACTCATTGTAGGCACACCATGCAACAAATGCATCAGGTAGAGAAACCCATTAACAACAACTCATGGTTCACAACTCAACCACATAAACATGGAGAGTACACATGCACACACCAGGCATATATCTCACAAAAGATAAACAGAACAAGAGTCATAAAAAATTGGGCAGCATTTTCCGTAAAACTGCAACATATGCAAACCTGATAAAACATAAAAAAAATACACAAGACATACCTGGACATCACCATACCAAAGATAAATGAAAAACAAAGTATACAATCTCCACAAGAGGTAGTAACCCACCACATAGACTTACTCATGCCAACCAATGCATAATAAATATATGATTTAAACAAGTAAGACTTTAAAGAAGAGACAAGTATAAACTTCAAAGAAGTCCATGGTGATACCCAAAGACAACCTAGGTTAACATAACCTTACAAACATCAACAGATGAACAACATGGATCCAGACAAACTTAATAATGCCAAAACAGCCTATGAATCTACACAATACTTACAATATAAGCCAAGTCAAGTTTAACACATATCACATGATACATAAAAGAACTGAACAATTAGTGAAGAGAGATTTGAACAATAAACATTTAAATATATAGAATATGACAATGATCAACGAATATTTAACACATAACAGCTAAAGAAATTTTAACTGAATAAATTCCAACAGGTTAAAATTCTAATGATCCATATCAAGGAATAAAACTCAGACAAAAAAGCATAAATCTCTCCCTCTCAACCAGGTAGATCCCAAAACTTAGGAAAATTCCTAACAGATCCAAATACTTTCATTTCAAATTCTAATTTTAAAATTTTTCCAAAGGAATACAACATGCAACCAATATGTAAACCACATAAAGGCAGATATAGGCACATGAAAAATGAAATGAGAAACTAGAGGCAACTGTCAACCTAAATGCAAAAATACAATGCAAAAGATTCAAACATCAAGTCTTAATTTATCAATGCCAAGGGAATACAAATGAAATCACAACATGATTCATTAACAAGTCATATTTTCAATTCAGTTGTTAAAATGCCTAAAGAAGTTGCAAAATAGTTCTTTCTTCTACATGAATGTAAAGAAAGACAACAAGTATCCAATTACCCATTAAAATAATGAAGGGAGTAACTCAGGATCGCAAACACTCTTATAGTCTTACATTTAACAACAAGATGAAAATAATCTAGACAAACCCAAAGGTAATCCCACTCCTAATCCATCACTGGTCTACTATCACTATTCAACCAGGACCTATCCACCCATTCACCACAAGGAAAGGCACAAGTCAACAACTAGACATATTCAGGTCACCTAGAGTAGATACCAACCAGAGATAAGAAATGAAGTAAATTCCATAAGACTCTACAACTTTGATCATACAAGATCAAACTCACAAAACACAAATAATGAATAACACTCCAACTAAAGGTGAAGATGTCTAATCACAAAGCACAATGGCCATAAAAAATGCAACTGCTAACATGATATAATCAAGCAAACAAAACTGATGCAAGTCATCTTACCGGAAAACTCCATAAATCTGACAATTTTAAAAAATAAATAAATAAATAACTACTCCCACTCAAACCATACAAGCTGACAAACCATATCTCCTGAATCTCATGTGAACCCCCAACAACATATGTGGACACACCCTCTTGACAACACCTGTTTCAAGAGCAGCACTATCTAGGTTGAACTGGAGAACAAACCTCTCTAAACACTAGGGATACACCTAATGCTATACCAAGTGAAATAGGAACCCTCATGTATGCAACCAACTGCACTAAACAGTCTCACACATGTCAACACCACCTATTACCACTCTAGCATTTCAAAACTTAATCAGACATGTATACCAATGCAAATAAGAGCATCCGTGAGAGTACAAAACAACAAAAAATATTTAACATGCCAACACTATCATAATTGGTCAAGACTTCTCACACAATAAAGCATATAGTTTGACCAATACTAAAAGAAAACCAAGCACAAAATATGTTGTCTCAGGTTTATTAAATAAACAACTTCCTTACACAAGCATAACACCTTAAAGATAAATAGACCACCTCCCTTTAACAAACCTTTAATAAAGAAACAAAATAGGATAAACCAAAGTATGCACCCAATGGAAACCCAAATAACTAGGTCTTCAAAACAAGGTCTATGCTACAAAAGAAAGCACCTAGGTCATCAAAGGACTTCAAACACATTTGCTTGACCACCACTAGAAGAAGACATATCACAGTTAGACATCTCATTTTCATTCAATTTTCTTTTGTATGCAAAACAATTTTTCTTAAAATGACCCACTTTCTTACAATAAAAGCATCTCTTGGTGCTATAATCAGACTTATTATTTCCATTGTTGTTTTTGTTGTAATTTTCATGATTGTCATACACTTTACCCTTTCCCTTGGGCTTCCCTTGTTTGTAAGAGCCCTTGCCCTTAACAAATTCCCCACTCCCTTTAGTCTTTCCAGAAGCCAATAACTCTGACTCCCTATTCTTTAGAGCATCAATACATTGCTCAAAGGTAATGTTTTGACAAGCATACTTAATTGAATTCTTAACAACAAGATAGTCATTATGAAGGGAATTTAACAGGATAATAGACAGGTCTTGGTCATCCAATTTGCTCTTCTCCCCAGTACTTGCTAAGTCTTGAACCAATTTCTTAAACACATCTAGGTTCTTATCAAGACTGATAGCAGGGTCCATTTTAAACCCATACAATCTTTCTTTTAAATAAATCCTATTACCTAGGTTCTTTTTCTGATAAATTTGTTCAAGCTTATTCCACACCTTGACAGGGGTATTGTCATCTTCATTTAAACACCTGATTACACCATCAGTGATGTTCCAGAACATGCAACCTATTGCATTCTCCATCACTTCAGTCCTCAACATAGGATCAATGCTTTCGAAGAAAGTGTCTGGATCATCTATAGACCTAAGGAGTTTCTATTGTGCCATGAGAGCCCTAACTTTTCTTTTCCATATTACAAAATTCCCAGTCCCATCAAATTTCTTTGTCTATCCTTGAAATCCCCATTGGAACTCCCAAAACTAGGTACCTAGGGTTTTCACCTAGACCTACAGCTCTACTAGAGCTTGTGGTAACCACATTGGGAGGAGAATCCTCCCCTGGTAGACTCAGTCCCTTGCTAAACTCCACTTTGAAGATGTTAAATCATACCAATCAGTATATAGAAGAAAATTAATTCACAATACTGATATCTAATTCAAAAAAAAAATGAAAATGAAAAAAAGATTATACTAATCAAGCATTAATCAATCACACTTTATTGGCTAATAACATACAATATTCAGTAGCATTAATTCAAGCAATTGTTAACATAATAGGCCAATACAAACCAAATAAAGTGCCAATGTTAACAACCAAATATAATATTGCAGTCTTTTATATGAATTTCTAGCAAACATATAAATAGTGTTTTATTAAACATTAAACATATCAGAATTCAATCTTATACAGGTTATCAATTACAAAATTAACAGGTTTATTAACACATCATATGTAAACAACAATATCAGTAGCCGAATTACACAGACTAGAACCAACAGTGGCAGAAATTATAAAAAATAATAATAAAAAAATATTTATATGATCAAACTCTAACCAACAGCAGTGGCAAAAACTATATAAAATCAGATTTATATAAAAAAATCCTAACCAGCAGAGGCAAAAACTATATAAAACAAATGTATGCTATCAAATTAACTCTCATACATAAGGTTATACCAACTATAGAATCAAAACAAGTCATACTGAAATAACCGAATACATACGGTTAGATTAAGAAGCAGCAGAAGCACGTTTATATGACCAGAAATGAAAGATGTAATTAACTTATTGCAATATGAGATCATATAATCGAATTAGAAGTAGGAACCACAAAAAAGCCCTAATTCGATTCCATCTAATCACCAATCACAAGGCTCTGTTGCCAATCTGTGATCTCAAATGGTGATTCCCTTATTCAATTTACCTATCTGTTATTGCATATGATGACTTTCCTATTTGATTTAGCAAATTGAAATAAGAATAAATTCAATCAGTTAGCCCTAAGCAAGCCATTTGGTCATTTTTTATTTACCATGAAATTGAAAGCAAGAAGAAGACAAGAGAATTGATTACGGAGTTCAGTTCTTTCGAACCTACATCTCCGAGACTCTCGATAAAATCCGATCCACTATGGTTTGGAAAAGCTTACAGAAGTCAGGGGAAAAGAAATGTACAAGAGTAACCGTATATGGAAGCCAATGGTGCTCAAATCAAAGCACCGAAGAAATCTTCGGGACCATCGAGTCTTCCTTTCTCTCTGCTCAAAAGCCCTTTGAAATCTCCTCCAAGAACCTTCACAATCAAAGCACCAAAGAAAAAATTAGAGATGTTGAAGCAGCCATGAACGAAACCAGAGAGAACTCAAAAAAACCCCAAAACAAAACTCCAACTCGTGTTTGCAACTTATGATTTGAACCAAACCAAAAGCCCCAAAGCAAGTGAACCAGCCAGTTCAACCAAACCAACTTAATACAAGTAAAATACCCAGATTACCCTTACACGTTCATTATGTTTATAACGTTGCGGGCTCGCTAAAGTTAAAATGTATAGGAGCAGTTTTACAAATGGTGACTTGATCAATTTTGGGTTTTGAATTTTTATTTTATTTTATTTTGTTCTATATAGATGTGATCATTTTCACAGGGTAGAACAAAATTAGTGTTGTGCTGTGCATTCGTCATCTTCTTAAGTGTAGTAAAAACCAGCACCATTACAATCTACTATTGATGCAGCCTTCAGGTGAAACTATATAAATTCCTTATGGTATGCAATTTGTGTCTCATACTCGCATCTATTTCTCGTTTTCCTATGGCAGAGAAGAATTCAAATAAACAATCACAGAAATTAAGTACTTAAAATATTTCTCTTTTCACCTCCCAAATGCTCTGACTAATCCAAGGTTTTCACATGAATACACTATAAAGGGAACCTCGGAAGCCTATCTGTACACACATTTACGATTCGATCTCCATACATGAAATAGTCCAAAATTCCATCCAATTACAGATATAAATTCGCTTGATACAAGACATACCTAGCTACAACCACACAAATTAGAGGGTTTAAGCCAAGGCCTTATCCATGACTACAAGGAAGTGTGAAATTTAGCTTTGAAAAGAGAGATTAAAATAACATAAAAAATATTTTTATTTTTGCAGGTACAGGGAGAAATTCAACTTCAATTATCATTATCGTTGTTGTTGTCAATGTTGTGACATTTATTACAATCATTATTATCTTCATACTCTATCGACGTGTAGAAAGGCTGAAGCTGAAAGTTGAAGGTAAGAAAATCTGATTTATAATTTTGCATTTATGCTTCAAAAATTCATTAACATAGCATGTAATACCCCCCGTATTTCTAACCCGAGATCCGTATTCCAGGTCCGAGAACTCGAAGGTCTAGTAGGGTGAACTTGTGGAGTATCCGAATTGAAGCCCATGATCCATACCCAGGACCCATGGATATTAATCCTTTATCTGAAGAGCCTGCCTTGGCTGGAGCTGGGAATTTCGGAAGTCAGGTGTTGTTCATAGATGTCCAGAATGAAGGTAAGATCTCCCCCATCTCTTATTTAGGGCTAGGTTGGCCTTGGGTATCAAGCCCTTAGTAAAAGCACCCTTGTATGGAAAATTATATGGGGGCGGTTACTAGTGGCGGTCGCTCAACCTAAGCGACCGGCCCAAGCGACCGCCCGGTCTGTTTTCGGGGATTTTGCCCTATTTTGCCCTATTTTGCCCCTAGACTTCTATAAAAGGCAACCTCCGTCTAATTAACAATTACTTTATTCGTGGTTGCTTATTTGGGAGTTTAGACGGCTGCGGGGAAGATCCAAAAGAGTCTCTGGAGTACTGACAGTGAATTGGAAGATCAATTCTCTTCTTCTCTGGCTTTCTGGTGTGAGGTATTGAACTAACCCTTCGTTCTTTACTCTCTTTTCTCCGTTAGTTTGGTTTTACCCTTTTTCCCTCATCTCTGTGATTACCCTTGGATATTTTTACCCTCTTTTTTAATCTACTTGAGATGGAATAACCGTAAACAGAACCCTACTTCCGTGAGATGGTTAATCCAATCAAAGAGAGGGTTATGGGTAATCTATTGATGATAGTGGATTATTTTCTCTCACCCTTTTGGCTTAGGGAGTGTTTAATTCGAGACTTAGGATGAGATTACTCAAAAACCGGATTGAAATCAAGTAATCAGAAGCCTGAGTTTCGGATTAAAACTCACTGTTTTTGGGGTGGTCACTAGTGGCGGTCGCTTAACCTAAGCGACCGGCACAAGCGACCGGCTGGTAAACAGTGAGAAATCATGAGAGCATCCACCCCAATAATATGTGGATGACCATAGGGTTAAGGAGTAGAGTCCAACAGAGGTAGCCAGTCCGTGAGGATTCCTACTCCTAGGTTGCGAAGGATACTGAACCGAGTTGGTTGGTGCCATAGGGGATGTATCTAGACTTCATGCAGACATGTAACCATTATGACCTTGCATTGGATTAGAAACCCCAACATGCGCCAGTACTCATTACCAATGGTCGTGGTGAGGGAGTGTGGACTTAACCCCTAACCATGGTTTGTGAGCCAGGTGTGGACTTTCCCTTTTTCCCTGGATCCCTACAGAGGTAACCAGTCCTTGCCAGATCAGACTGATGAGACTTACCCAGAGGAGGGTTGGTGTTTATCTTAAAGCATGTCAGCTATTAGAGACTTGCATAGTTAGAAATCATAGCATCATTCATGTTTTGCATTCATTCATATTACTATTGTAACATGGCATTTTTGGATGATGGATGAGATATATGATTGTTTCTTACTGAGTTCTTTAGAACTCATTCCTTTATTCTTTGTATGTTTTTAGCCTATACAGAAGAAGGATTTATATCTGAAGATGGGCTGGTTCCCTATGAAGGAACCATCCCGTTTGAAGAAGATGTGGCACCGCCAGTGGGAGATGGAAATAGCATGTGCAGGAGTTCCTGCGGGTGCATGGAGTGCGCTTATCGCACCGGTTGATGGTCAGAGGCGAAAGGTGGTCATGCAGTTCGCACTAAGACTGGAGAAGAATTGGAGAACCCCTCACCTTATTAAACTAGAGTCTAAGTTCATTGACTTAGAGAAACAAACTGGAAAGAAACTGATATAAATACTTTTGAATTATTCCGCTGCCCTCATTTTTGTTTTATCCTTTACTCTTTATTTCTTTCCTTTGATATTGGAGCATTTTGGGTTCCTGTAATTCATTTAATTCAATTATTGAATATTCTTTGCTCATGATTATCTGTATTTGTCTTAAATATTGTTGATAGACTAAAACCTTGGATCTTGTGACGGCTCGCACCCACGGGTTGTCGGGCGGGTAACCGAGACCGACGGGTGGGGTGTGACAGAGTGGTATCAGAGCCTTGGTTTTACGAAGTCAATAATAATTAATACAAGTGTTAGATGAGCAATCTGAGTCATAGATCCAGAAGTGACTCAAAAGAATTAGAGTGAGTAATAGAACATCTTTTGTTAGAAACAAACTGATAAAGTAAGTGGATCTTATTTTGAATAACTTACAATAAGTCAAGTGAAATACATTCTCACATTGTAATTATCAAGAAAATGCATAAGAGACAATAATACAAGTGCAATAAACATAACTGTGTTTCATTAATAAGATAAAGCTTTACATAACTTGGAGCGTACTTTACGCTTTACAAAATGTTAGGGAATGAACATGTGCTGAATAAAATCTACAATAAACATATCTAAACCCTAAGGTCAGTACTAAATCAAAGTGAATCAAAACCTAGACCTATCTACTGCTGTGGTGGTGGTGGTGGAGCTAGTCTCATCTGGCGGAGTATGTCAAGGCACTCTACTATCTGGCCCCTCATCTCTACCTACCCCTACTCAAACTGGTCCATCCGAGTGAACAGACCCCTAGCCTAAGGTGGTGCGACCTCTGAAGTATCCCGAGTCCCGGATGTGCCTCCTATCTCGAACTGGGAAGGTGGTGGCGAGTCTGCATGATCCTCATCATCAGTCTCTACATCCATGTCCTCCTGCTCGGCTGGCATCTCTGGTGAGTTTGGTCCCTCCGTTAAGTGCATCTGAGCGACCAATCTGTGCCCTATCGTACCGCCATGCCCAACTAGGACAGCCTCCTCTCCCTTGAAGTCAACCCCGAAGTGCTCAAAGATCCGTGTCAGGAGCCGCCCGTATCCAAGGTTTGCTCCCCCCGGATGTGTCACTCGGTAGATCATGGCATTTTGGATTATGTAAGCCAAGTCTATCTGGTAGCGAGTGTACACTGAAAAGGTCATCATAGCCTGCATGAGTGAAATCTCACTCTGATGACCTGCCTTAGGCAGCAAGTTCCGTGCTATGATCCTAGAGATGATCCTGCATGAGGGATACAGCTCGGTCACTGACTCTACCCTGCTGCACTCCTGTGGGAAAATGCTCAAGAAGACAAGAGCTCTCTCCTCCCAGTGTATGACATCGTCTGACTCAGCCCCCGGCTCGAACCATCTCCTGTCGCCGTGGATATATGGCACGTCTAGGATGTGAGCCAGCTCCTCTGTGGTGAAGCGTATGTCTATGGTCTTCACCCGGCTCTCAATCACTAGCCTAGTGTCGTGCTCTCCATCCATCTCTCTGTGGAAGGTCAGGTTGCTGTAGAATAACCTTACTAGCTTGGGATAGGCATCCTCATTAAAAAACAAGGTACTTCTCCAACCCATAGCCTCAAATCTACTCTTGATCTGGAACTGTGCTACCTCTGAAGTCACTACTGGTCGACCATACTCGATCGTACGATGACTGAAGTGGCCAAAGTATAGCTCCTGTGCCTCCAGTGATCTAAAGTAGTCTGGATGGACTGGGTCATGTGCGTCACCTCTACCTCGACCATGACCTCGGCCGCGAATGGGTACTCTCCTACCTCCGCGGGCAACCATCTAGTGAGAAAATCTGTTTTTAGGTGAAAAAGATGCCAAATGAGAAGTCATGAGATGTCTAATAATTACCTATTTGTGTAAAAATGCATAGTGAACAGTAGATCTATGCCTAGACATGTTATGAGATGTAAAAGAAACATTTTTGCACAAAAGAAAACCTAAAAACAATTACACATTGTAGTTCTATCATGCAAACCATAGAAATGAAGGGTTTCATGAGATGATTACTTGTGTAGCGTGTATGCGTCACGTGGGAAGTAGATCCAAAGCCAACGGAGTCTCCAAAATACCTTCCTAACCCTTTGCACAAAATCCCAAGAGCCCAAAATGCGTTTTGAGAAGTGTAGAAATAAAATAAGACCCAAAAACCGTATTTGAAACGTTGCTGTCGCGCGTATTTTGGGGTGGTCGCTACTGGCGGTCGATTGATTTAAGCGACCGGCTCAAGCGACCGGTCCAGTTACTGTTGCACAAAATTTTGGATTTTGGCTCTGTTTTGTTGATTTTTGGAATTTGTGCTTGCTGCTTCTTCTGTTTGTGAATGTTGGCCATGTTGTGGAGTAATTTTGACTTATGAAATCTTTTCCGGACTTAATCATTGAGTGTTGCTAATCTCTGGAATTCTTTCGCAGAATGGTTCAATTAAGGAATCGTGTTGTTAATGGTCAAGATGAAGAGGAAGGTAGTGGGAATCAGAACCGTGTTGAGATACCTACAGTAAACACTGGAACTGAGCCTCCCCGAGTTGAAATTCCTTCCACCAGTGGGAATCCTCCACTGGCACCGCAAGTAGTCTCTATCAGGATGTGATGAACATTCTGGGAAATATGATGCATCAGCAGCAGAATCAGTTTACTACTATGATGTAAGGTTTTGCGGCTACTCAGCAGAATACCCAGGCAGCTCTTAATCCTAATGGAGCTGGTAATTCTGCAGCTGGTACTTTTGTGGACGGTTTTGCCCCTGGTCCGCATGCAAGGTTGATGGAGCATTTCTTGAAGCTTCGATCCCCGCTTTATCGGTATTTCATCGGATGCATTGTTCCCTAACAAGTGGATCCGAGAGATGGAGAAAGCTTTTCGCAACCTCCGTTGCAATGAAGCTCGAAAGATTCTTTGTGCAGAGGCAGATCTGCAAAGATGAAGTCGATGCGTGGTGGAATGCTACGACCTATTTTGGAAGCTTCGCACCCGGTTCTTACTTGGGAAATTTTCAAGGATGCATTTTGCAAGAATTACTTTCCCGAGTCTCAGGAGAGATGCTAAGGAAGCGGAGTTCATGGCACTCACGCAAGGACCTAGTACTGTTCGGAATACCGTAAGAAGTTTGAAGAATTGTTCTACTTTGCCCCCGATGCTTTCAAAGGTGATCGTGAAAAGGCAAAGAAGTTCTTCAAAGGTTTGAGGCCGTCACTGAAGACTTACCTGGCAATTCATCCTATTGTGGATTATGCTTTGAGATGGTACAGAATGCAAAGAAGGTAGAAGATAATGAGAGAGAGAATTATCTGCTCCAACGTTACTGCTTTCGAACAGAATCATTCGGGTGACCGTAACCGGAGATTCTCTAGGCTCTGCTCCTTATACCGCCCCTTCGTTTCAGCCTAGAGGAGCTAGTTCCGCTTCAGCTCGCTTCGAGCTATGGTTCTAGTGGTGCACCGGTGCGTCCCGTTGCGGTAGTCGTGTCTTGGGCCGATCTATGCTAACCCTCGTCCGAGTGGCTAATAACCAAAGGCCTCGCATATCCTTCTTCAGCAGCTCCGTGAGTGGTAGGGATTTGATCTCGCTTTAACTGGGGAAGCGGGGTCATTATTCTCGCAAATCGCACTCGTGCCGAATTCTCGGTGTCAGCTTTGAAGCCTGTTTCGAGTGTTCCCTCTAGTAAAGTGTACAGCGCTGTTGGTTCTGAGTCTGAGACAGATCACGATGTTGTGACAGGTATCATTTCAGTATCATCTACCTCTGCTTTCGTATTATTTGATACTGGTGCATTGCATTCATTCATAGCATCTTCATTTGTGAGTCGTATTCCTGTTACACTTGCGAAGTTGGAAAGAGAACTAGTAATTAGTACTCCAACCAGATCTGTTGTTAGATTAGATGAAGTGGTTGAATCTTGTCCAGTGGTTATTGCTGGTAGAACCCTTGAAGCCCGTCTGATCAAGTTAGACATGTCTGATTTTGATGTGATATTTGGAATAGATTGGTTATCTAAGTATGGTGCAGTTATCCTTTGTTCGGAAAGGAAGGTACTGTTTCATCCTACGAATGATAGTCCGTTTGAGTATCAATGTAGTCAAGAGAAGTTGAGTAAGAAGATAGTGGCTGCGACTGTGAAAGTCAGGCAGTGGACTAAGAATGTTGGACTTCTTTCCTCTTCTGTGGATGTTTCGGAAGGTGTGAAACGGTTGTCAGATATCGAAGTTGTCAAGGACTTTCCTGATGTTTTCCCCGATGATTTGTCTAGTTTGCCTTCAGAGAGGGAGTTAGAATTTTCAATTGATCTAATTCCTGGAGCAGCTCCTGTGTCGAAAGCTCCGTATCGGATGGCTCCGACTGAGTTGAAGGAACTTCAGACTCAGTTAAATGATTTGTCAAGCAAAGGGTTTATCCAACCAAGTGTTTCACCGTGGGGAGCCCCGGTGTTGTTTGTGAAGAAAAAGGACGGTAGTATGCGAATGTGCATAGACTATCGGGAATTGAATAAGTTGACGATAAAAAATAAATATCCTCTCCCTAGGATCGACGACTTGTTTGATCAATTGGAAGGTGCCTCTGTGTTCTCGAAGATCGATCTGAGATCTGGGTATCATCAGTTAAGAGTAAAGTCCAGTGATGTGTGCAGGACTGCATTTAGGACTAGATATGGGCATTATGAATTCCGAGTTATGCCTTTTGGTCTTACTAATGCACCGACAGCGTTCATGGATCTGATGAACCGAGTATTTCAGGATGTCTTAGATAAATTTATCATTGTATTTATTGATGACATTCTGATCTATTCAAAGGGCGAAGAAGAACATGTTAGACATCTGAGTTTTGCCTTGCAACGTTTGAGAGAAAAGAAGTTGTTTGCCAAGTTCAGCAAATGTGACTTTTGGTTACCTAAAGTTATGTTCCTAGGTCACATCGTTTCTGCCGATGGAATTAAAGTTGATCTTGCAAAAGTTCAAGCTGTGACTGATTGGGACCAACCTAAGTCACCACGGAAATTCGAAGTTTTCTTGGTATGGCAAGTTATTATAGGCGCTTCATTGAGAATTTCTCCAGAATCTCAGCACCTATGACAAATCTTACCAGAAAAGGAGTCAAGTTTGAGTGGAAGGAAGCATGTGAAGAGAGTTTTCAAGAACTCAAGAAAAGGTTAACTAACACTCCTGTGTTGACGATACCAGATGACTCTGGAGGTTTGACAGTGTATACCGATGCCTCTAAGGTTGGTTTGGGTTGCGTTTTGATGCAGCATGGGAAGGTGGTAGCTTATGCTTCTAGGCAGTTGAAGAACTACGAGCATAATTATCCTACTCATGACTTGGAGCTGGCAGCTGTGGTTTTTGCTCTGAAGATTTGGCGTCACTATCTTTATGGTGAAAAGATATCTATTTTCACTGACCACAAGAGTCTCAAGTATTTCTTTACTCAGAAGGAGTTGAATATGAGACAGAGAAGATGGCTAGAACTGGTGAAGGACTATGATTGTGATATTCAGTATCATCCAGGAAAAGCTAATGTGGTTGCTGATGCCTTAAGTAGAAAGAGTAATCGAGGAAGTGTGGTTCTGACGTGTCTCAGTAAGCCCTTATTTTTCTCCATTGTAAGATTTGGACTTGAGATTTTGTCAGAAAGTTCTGGTGCTATTTTGGCAGCCGTATCAGTTCGACCGAGTTTGAGGGACCGAATTGTTGCTCTACAATCGGCTGATCCAGAATTGAAGAAGAAGATTGACTTGATCACTTCAAAGACTAAGGACGTGGAAGACTTCTCCCTAGCCTTTGATGGTGCTCTTGTTTTTAGAGGAAGAGTTTGTGTTCCTGTAGTGGAAGACCTCAGAAGCGAAATCTTGACTGATGCTGTAAAACCCAGCCCTAACCTTGACCTGGAAACCTTGTTATTTGTAGGTCCAGTGACCCGAAGTAAAGTAAGAAGTCAGCTTTGGGCCACCCCAGTGGAGGACTTGGTGTCTGGCTTTGAATCCATGAGAGTTGATGATGAAGTTCTATTTATGGAAACTGAATATTGATGAAGATCGGATTAGTTGATGGACTTGGAGTGCTCTCTATCATGGTTTGAAGGCATTTCTACCTATTAGGTAAGTCACTTGTTATGTGTGCAAAACCCCTTTAGGATTGGATTTGATCTGGGTCTTCAATTCCCTGTTTTGGAATTGCTGTCAGCATTGGTCGACTGATTGGTCGACTGGACCAGTCGACCAATCCACTCGACCAATGGGTGCTGTCTTTGGCAATTAGGTCTTGCTTGCTCTCTTTAAGTCCAATCTCGAGTCTACTTTGTATTTGCTGCCTCCAAACTATTTGGAACGAACCAAAGACCTCTGCAAGTCATCTCCCTTGCATCCTTGGTGATTTTCTTGACGGATCTTCGTCAAAACTCTTCCTTTTGCATCAAAGGTATGTCTACACTCTCTTCTTCTCCTCCATCTCTGTTGTTCTTTCCTTTTTGAGTTGAGACAGTAGAGAAGATGCTGCATTCTCTGTTGCAAACATCTCTGGACTTGTCTCTCATGATCATCCTAAGGATTAATGGCTAAAACAATGATCTTAACCATGATCATTGCAAGCTTTTGAAGGAATCATGATCAAACCATGATCTAGTCTTTGTTTAACTTCTGATTTGAATTCTGATCTCCTTGGATCTTCTACATTGATCATGTTAGTAGTCAACTGCTGTGTTTTCTTTGCATGATCCATGATCTATCAATCTCTAGTTGTTCCTCTTCTACCATACCATGTTTTCTTCATGAATCATGATAGTTACATATAAGGTAGGTTTTGTTTCCTTATTTAGATTTATGCTTTTAAGCCTATTTCCTTGAAGATCTAAGCATGCTTTTCATGATACATTTACCTGAAGCAATGATCCATTTTCCTATTGTTCTTGTCTTTGATTTCTATCTTGAATTCTTCAAGATCCATGGTTGATCTAATTATGGTAACTTTTTGTTTCCTAATTTGTATCTTGATGGCTTGATTGGATTAGTGTTTTGAGGTCCCCTTCATGTTAGGATACTACTGATGTAGTTTACCCCTTGATTAGTACCCTTTTGAACCACCAAATTCGGATTTTATATCTTAAAACTCTGTTTTTTAGGCTACTGTCTGCATTGGTCGACTGATTGGTCGACTGGACCAGTCGACCAATCCACTCGACCAATGAGTACAACAACTCCAGAATTGGTCTGTGTTGGATGTTTTGATATCTTTTCTGTTAGGAATCTTTCCTAATATGTTGTATACACTTGTTTAGGACCTTCTTCTCAAGTTTGCCAAGATCTTACTTGATTTCTTAGGATTCCTTTGCGAGTTATAAAAGGTAAGGATGGTTATTTTCTTAATTACATAGATAGCATGAATCTAGTTTCTATATTTGAATATCATTGATTTGTTTCCTTAATTAGATTCTTACAATGATATACTACTGTTGCATAATCTTGATTACAGTAGCATTACTTATTCATATTGAATTGACTCATGTATGATTTACTTACCAAGTATATACAAAGTGATTGTAATTATTGATTTCTTTCCATATATGAAGTTACCATATATGTGATGATATGATTTGATGCATGTGTATGCTTAAGTATGGTTTGGAAAGGAGAGGTGTCCTTTTGACACTTCTGTCCTTGGACTACTACGGGAATATTATGGTATGTTTCCGGAGATGCCCTATGGACACCTTCCTAAACTGTTGGATGACATATCTAGGATTGTCTAGTAGTGTTTGGCTAGGATGTCCTGTTATGTCAGACCCTAATCGGAGGGGTATTGAGACCGAACGACCCGTGGTAGCAATGGGGATTCATGGGCGGTCAAGACCCGTAACCAACCCGTGAGAGGACAGGAATCACATTGTGGGGGCCATTTATTGGTAGGGTTGCATATGGTTAGACTTGGGCTCACGGGCGCTCAAGACCGGTAACCAACCCGTGAGAGGACGTGAGAGCTTCCCGTTTACCATATGTGGATGACCAGGTAGGGTTGATGAGTCCGTAGTCGGGGACTATGAGGACTCTAGTGTGAAGGATACCGGAAAGGATCGTCAGGGACGAGGAATGGATGTATCTGGATCTGACTTGATGTAACTAAGTAGAAGACTTGCATTTGGCTAGGCTTTACCCTGACATGCGCCGGTACTTAGACCAATGGTGATGTGAGAGAGTGGTGACTTAACCCCCAGCCATGGAATGTCCCGAGGGATGCCGGACCCATTACCAACTGATGATGAGTGATTGAGACCTTCCTAAAGAAGTAAGGTGCTATGACTTAAAGCATGTCTGCCAATAGAGACCAGCATATATAGAGTTAGATTCATTCATTCATTGCTTGTCTCATATCATATTGCATTTATGTCTGTTCTCAAATCCCGCCATTTATGTTATTATGGATTTAATCGCTTTACCGAGTTTCTTTGAAACTCATTCCTTTATTGTACAATGTTTGTTAGACTATTCTGCAGTGTACGAATATTATGACGGTCCCTATGAAGAAGCGCAAGGCGAAGAGGCATATCTCCGGGAAGGTGATTGCGGTTACAACAATTACATCGAAGATCCCGCGAGTGGTTATGCTCCGTACGATGCTTAGTCCGACCATTGAGTGGAAGCGCCCTTGTGCCGTTTATGAGATTTATACTTATAGGGATGTTGTCTATAAAGTGGAGAACAATTTAGTTACCCATTGTACTTGCTACTGGGGATTAGATTTTGTCTTGCTTATCCCTTTTTTTTTTTTTTTTTTTTTCGTTTTTGAGTTGGGGTTTGTGCTTTTGTTTTTCTTTTTTTGTAGGGGGTGTGCGTTTTTTTTTTATTAAGTTTTTTTTTTTTTTTTTTTTTTTTTTTTTTTTTTTTTGGTTTTTTTTCCCCCTTTTTTTTTTTTTTTTTTTGGTTTTTTTTTTTTTTTTTTTGGGGGGGGTTGGTGGGCGCGGTCTTCGGTCTGGGGGGGGCCCCCTCCCGGGGTGGGGGGATTGGGTACCCGGCTGGGAGGATGTGACAGATGCTCATCAGTCCATCTTTACTATTCATCCTGGAAGCGTGAAGATGTACCATGATATGAAAGGGTATTTTTGGAGGTCTGGCATGAAGAATGATGTGGAAGATTTCATTGCTAAATGTGGGACTTGTCAACGTGTGAAAGCTGTCCGAGCAGCCTTCGTGCCCCTCCCAACCTCTTCCGGTACCTAGTTGGAAATGGGAAGACATTGCTATGGATTTTGTCACTGGTCTACCCCGATCCGGAAAAAGGAATGACTCGGTGTGGGTGGTAGTGGACCGATTAACCAAATCGGCACACTTCATTTCGATGAAGATCACCTATTCTACGGATAAGTTGGCCCGACTCTATGTTGATAATGTGGTGAGATTGCATGGTGTTCCGGTTAGCATTGTGTCAGATAGAGACCCGAGGTTTACGTCGCGTTTCTGGAATGGTCTGCAGAATGCTCTAGGTACTCAGCTAAATTTGAGTACTGCTCATCATCCTCAAACCGATGGCCAATCGGAAAGGACCATACAGATTTTGGAAGATATGCTTAGAGCGTGTGTCATAGATATGAGTGGTAACTCTATGACCACCTAGCCTTGGTGGAGTTTGCTTATAACAACAGTTATCAGTCTACTATTGGAATGGCCCCGTTTAAAGCTCAGTATGGGAAGACTTGTAGAACTCCTCTGTATTGGGATGAAGTTGGGGAAAGGCGTGTTCTTGGCCTTGATCTAATCGAAACCACCGGCACTATGGTGGATATGATTAGAGAAAGGATCAAAACTGCTCAGTGTCGACAGAAGTCCTATGCGGATAAAAGAATGTCTGCCTTGAGTTTCAAGTTGGTGAGCGTGCGTTTTTGAAAGTTTCGCCGATGAAAGGAGTCATGCGTTTCAATGTTAAAGGAAAGCTCAGCCCTAGGTATATTGGTCCCTTTGACATTATTGAGAAGGTTGGACCACTAGCTTATCGGTTGACTCGGCCCCCGTCTCTTGCTGGTGTGCATGATGTTTTCCATGTATCTATGCTAAGGCAATGCTTGACAAGTGCGTGAAGCAGCTGCTCCAGCATGAACCGGAAGGGTTGAGTGCGGATTTGACGTATGATGAAGAACCGGCTGAGATTTTGGATCGAAAAGACAAGCAGTTGAGAAATCGGACTATACCTTTGGTGAAGATCAGATGGAAGAATCACTCTTTTGAGGAAGCATCTTGGGAGAAAGAAGATGAGATGCAGTCTAAGTATCCTCACCTTTTTGGACCTTTAGGTACGTTGTAATTTCGGGGACGAAATTTCTTTTAAGGAGGGAGGAATGTAATACCCCCCGTATTTTTAACCCGAGATCCGTATTCTAGGTCTGAGAACCCAAAGGTCTAGTCGGGTGAACTTGTGGAGTATCCGGATTGAAGCCCATGATCCATACCCAGGACCCATGGATATTAATCCTTTATCTGAAGAGCCCCGCCTTGGCTGGAGCTGGGAATTTCGGAAGTCAGGTGTTGTTCAGAGATGTCCAGAATGAAGGTAAGATCTCCCCCATCTCTTATTTAGGGCTAGGTTGGCCTTGGGTATCAAGCCCCTAGTAAAAACACCCTTGTATGGCAAATTACATGGGGGCGGTTACTAGTGGCGGTCACTCAACCTAAGTGACCGGCCCAAGCGACCGCCCGGTCTGTTTTAGGGGATTTTGCCCTATTTTGCCCCTAGACTTCTATAAAAGGCAACCTCCGTCTAATTAACAATTACTTTATTCGTGGTTGCTTATTTGGGAGTTTAGACGGCTACGGGGAAGATCCGAAAGAGTCTCTGGAGTACTGACAGTGAATTGGAAGATCACTTCTCTTCTTCTCTGGCTTTCTGGTGTGAGGTATTGAACTAACCCTTCGTTCTTTACTCTCTTTTCTCCGTTAGTTTGGTTTTACCCTTTTTCCCTCATCTCTATGATTACCCTTGGATATTTTTACCCTCTTTTTTAATCTACTTGAGATGGAATAACCATAAACGGAACCCTACTTCCGTGAGATGGTTAATCCAATCAAGGAGAGGGTTATGGGTAATCTATTGATGATAGTGGATTATTTTCTCTCACCCTTTTGGCTTAGGGAGTGTTTAATTCGAGACTTAGGATGAGATTACTCAAAAACCGAATTGAAATAAAGTAATCAGAAGCCTGAGTTTCGGATTGAAACTCACTATTTTTGGGGCGGTCACTAGTGGCGGTCGCTTAACCTAAGCGACTGGCACAAGCGACCGTCGGGTAAACGTGATGACCAATTGGATTTCGGTTCTGATTCAAATTGATTTATGTGACTTATATATTCTAATAACCTTGTGTTTAGGTGATTACTGTTTAAAAGAAAAGTCTACTAATAGTTACTGGATTCCATTTTACGGACGTTTCAGTTATATGCAAGTAAGGATAGTCTATCTTATCTATCTACATATACTTGAACATGTTAATCTGATAGTTGCTAGTCTTGATTTCTATTGTTATATGCTGCTGTAGTTGTATTTTTTTCTAATATACTACTGCTGTTTGCTTTGATTTCATAATTACCTGGTGAATTGTGAATGTTATATGATTATGGTAATTGGTATATGGTTATGATAGTTGGGGTGTTCCTTTTGGGATATCTTGGATGATGATATCAGAAGGCTGTGGAATGGGACACATGCCTACTGATACCTTTAGCACTATCATGATTAATTGATGACATTGTTAGGATGAGTCTAGATTGCATGGCTAGGTACCCCACATGCTACTACCCTTTCGGTAGGGGAATTGAAACCAAGTAACCCGTGATGACAGTGATGTGACTTGGTGGTCCACTGTTAGTCATATAAATGGTAGGGTTGCATATGTTAGGGTTGGGCTCATGGATGTCCAAGGACCGGACCGGGTGTCGTGAGGAATCATGAGAACATCCGCCCCAATAATATGTGGATGACCATAGGGTTAAGGAGTAGAGTCCAACAGAGGTAGCCAGTCCGTGAGGATTCCTACTCCTAGGTTGCGAAGGATACTGAACCGAGTTGGTTGGTGCCATAGGGGATGTATCTGGACTTCATGTAGACATGTAACCATTATGACCTTGCATTGGATTAGAAACCCCGACATGCGCCAGTACTCATTACCAATGGTCGTGGTGAGAGAGTGTGGACTTAACCCCTAACCATGGTTTGTGAGCCAGGTGTGGACTTTCCCTTTTTCCCTGGATCCCTACAGAGGTAACCAGTCCTTGCCGGATCGAGCCGATGAGACTTACCCAGAGGAGGGCTGGTGTTTATCTTAAAGCATGTCAGCTATTAGAGACTTGCATAGTTAGAAATCATAGCATCATTCATGTTTTGCATTCATTCATATTACTATTGTATCATGGCATTTTTGGATGATGGATGAGATATATGATTGTTTCTTACTGAGTTCTTTAGAACTCATTCCTTTATTCTTTGTATGTTTTTAGCCTATACAGAAGAAGGATTTATATCTGAAGATGGGCTGGTTCCCTATGAAGGAACCATCCCGTTTGAAGAAGATGTGGCACCGCCAGTGGGAGATGGAAATAGCATGTGCGGGAGTTCCTGCGGGTGCATGGAGTGCGCTTATCGCACCGGTTGATGGTCAGAGGCGAAAGGTGGTCAGGCAATTCGCACTGAGACTGGAGAAGAATTGGAGAACCCCTCACCTTATTAAACTTGTGAAACCCAGCCCTAACCCTGACCCGGAAACCTTGTTATTTGTAGGTCCTGTGACCCGAAGTAAAGTAAGAAGTCAGCTTTGGGCCATCCCAGTGGAAAACTTGGTGTCTGGCTTTGAATCCATGAGAGTTGATGATGAAGTTCTATTTATGGAAACTGAATCTTGATGAAGATCGGATTAGTTGATGGACTTAGAGTGCTCTCTATCTTGGTTTGAAGGCATTTCTACCTATTAGGTAAGTCACTTGACATGTGTGCAAAACCCCTTTAGGATTGGATTTGATCTGGGTCTTCAATTCCTCTGTTTTGGAATTCTTGTCGGCATTGGTCGACTGATTGGTCGACGGGCCAGTCGACCAATCCACTCGACCAATGAGTGCTGTCTTTGGCAATTAGGTTTTTCTTGCTCTATTTAAGTCCAATCTCGAGTCCACTTCGTATTTGCTGCCTCCAAACTCTTTGGAACGAACCAAAGACCTCTGCAAGTCATCTCCCTTGCATCCTTGGTGATTTTCTTGACGGATCTTCGTCGAAACTCTTCCTTTTGCATCAATAGGTATGTCTACACTCTCTTCTTCTCCTCCATCTCTGATTTTCTTTCCTTTTTGAGTTGAGACAGTAGAGGAGATGCTGCATTCTCTGTTGCAAACATCTCTGGACTTGTCTCTCATGATCATCCTAAGGATTAATGGCTAGAACAATGATCTTAACCATGATCATTGCAAGCTTTTGAAGGAATCATGATCAAACCATGATCTAATCTTTGTTTAACTTCTTATTTGAATTCTGATCTCCTTGGATCTTCTATATTGATCATGTTAGTAGTCAAATGCTGTGTTTTCTTTTCATGATCCATGATCTATCAATCTCTAGTTGTTCTCTTCTACCATACTATGTGTTCTTCATGAATCATGATAGTTACATATATGGTAGGTTTTGTTTCCTTATTTAGATTTATGCTTTAAAGCCTATTTCCTTGAAGATCTAAGTATGTTTTTCATGATATCTTTACCTGAAGCAATGATCCATCCTCCTATTGTTCTTGTCTTTGATTTCTACCTTGAATTCTTCAAGATCCATGGTTGATCTAATTATGGTAACTTTTTGTTTCCTAATTTGGATCTTGATGGCTTGATTGGATTAGTGTTTTGAGGTCCCCTATATGTTAGAATACTACTGATGTAGTTTACCCCTTGATTAGTACCCTTTTGAACCACCAAATTCGGATTTCATATCTTAAAAATCTGTTTTTTTTGGGTTATCGTCGCATTGGTCGATTGATTGGTCGACTTGGACCAGTCGACCAATCCACTCGACCAATGAGTACAAAGCAACTCCGATTGGTCTGTTTTGGATGTTTTGGTATTTTTCCTGTTAGGGATCTTTCCTAATATGTTGTATGCACTTGTTTAGGACCTTCTTCTCAAGTTTGCCAAGATCTTACTTGATTTCTTAGGATTCCTTTGTGAGTTATAAAAGGTAAGGACGGTTATTTCCTTAATTGCATAGATAGCATGAATCTAGTTTCTATATTTGAATATCATTGATATGTTTCCTTAATTAAATTCTTACAATGATATACTACTGTTGCATAACTTTGATTACAGTAGCATTACTTATTCATATTGAATTGACTCATGTATGATTTACTTACCAATTATATACAAAGTGATTGCAATTATTGATTTCTTTCCATATATGAAGTTACCATATATGTGATGATATGAATTGATGCATGTGTATGCTTAAGTATGGTTTGGAAAGGAGAGGTGTCCTTTTGACACTTCTGTCCTTGGACTACTACGGGAATATTATGGGATGTTGCCGGAGATACCCTCTGGACACCTTCCTAAGCTGTTGGATGACATATCTAGGATTGTCTAGTAGTGTTTGGCTAGGATGTCCTATTATGTCAGACCCTAATCGGAGGGGTATTGAGACCGAACGACCTGTGGTAGCAATGGGGATTCATGGGCGCTCAAGACCGGTAACCAACCCGTGAAAATAGGAATCACATTGTGGGGGCCATTTATTGGTAGGGTTGCATATGGTTAGACTTGGGCTCACGGGCTGTCACATCCACCCAGCCGGTACCCTATCTGGCATACCCGGGATGTGATCCACAACCCCGCAGATCCATAGTTCAGGGACCACATAATCCACATCAACGACAGTACAATCATGAACAGATAATAATCATAAACTAACAATGAATGATCATGGAACTCAAAAATAAGGTGTCAGACATAATCAGAGTGCGGAAATAAATATCAAATCAGATAACTTAAGAAGGCAGTGGGCGGAATCCACTCCTTCACCAAACGGAAGTGAGGTCAAAATTTAGTTAAGTACAAGTCTCAAGTTATGAAGGTAAGTTAAAGTTATTACAATTCTTCTAAGTTTAACTGTCACAAAAAGAAGTAGTAACTACTCATAAGTCTCCTCTACAATGGATATGTCCTCCTCAAAGGTGAGGACCATGGAGATCCAACATGACTGCTCCCATACAACTCCAGGGCTAACCCTGGTACGCCGGGTGATCTTCTTCGGTATGGTCACCGAAGTCTTCAGTGTAGCTAGCCTCCGGATAGTAGTATGAGGTATCCGGGTCCGCCTCAGGGAGGGTACCATCAGAGTAATCACCTGTAGAATAGCCTAACAAAATATTGCAATAGAAAAGGAGTGAGTTCAAAAGAACTCAGCAAGGAAGTTATTCCACCACACATAAACCACAAGATAATCATAAAATGATGCAGATGATATGAGGCATGTAATGCAATTTGACTTTATTCTAAGTATGCTGGTCATCTATGGTAGACATGCTTTAAGTCATAGCACCATACTTCTTTAGGTAGTCTCAGTCGCTCATCACCGGGGGGAAATTGGGTCCTGCATCCCTCTCGGACAAATCCATGGTTGGGGGTTTCGGTCACCGCTCTCTCACATCACCGTTTGGTCTAAGTATTGGCGCATGTCAGGGTATAGCCTAGCCCAATGCAAGTCATCTACTTAATCATATCATGCCGGTTCCGAGATACTTCCATTCCTCCCCTCTCGGGATCCTTTCCGGTATCCTTCACACTAGAGTCACGGATATTACTCACCGGACTCATCAACCCTATTGGTCATCCACAAATGGTAAACGGGAAGCTCTCACGTCCCTCTCACGGATCATTTCACCGGTCTTGAGTGCCCGTGAGCCCAAGTCTAGCCATTTGTAACCCTACCAATAAATGGCCCCTTTCGGGTAACCGTAATGCAATTTATGTCCTCTCACGGAGTGGATACCGGTCTGGAGCGCCCACAAATCCACACTACTACCACGGGTTGTTCGGTCTCAATGCCCTTCCGAATCGGGTCTGATATGATAGGGACATCCTAGCCATACATCTAGACAAATCCTATGCATGTCATTCAATAACCCGGGAAAGCGTCAATGGACACCTTCGGAGAACATCCCATACTATTCCCTCCGATGTCCAAGGACAGAAGCACCAGTAGGGTACCCCTCAATCCTAAGTTATACTTAAGCAATCACATGCCCAAGTTCATCATATCAGTACACAAAATATAACGTCATAATAACATTCGATTCATGACATTGACATGAGTCATCATATATTGAAATTGATAAACATGATACAACATTGAAGTAATATAATGTAAACACAAAGCTACTGTTAAAAGACATATGTAGCAAGTCTAACATGATAAGGATATGAAATAGAAACTATATTTACTAGGATAGGAATACCAGGTCAAGATTTCCATATCCTAGGTAATTACATCGATAACTATCCTTACCTTGAATCGGAGAAGAGTATGGTCCAAGATCACAAGCAGTGGCCCAAATAGTCTTAAAGTCCTAAACAAGCATATATGAAAGGTTAGAGAAGAAATCAGAACAATCGGAGATCAAACGAATCAGAACTGGGCAAAGTTGCTGACAGCAACTCTATTGGTCGATACATTTGGTCGATAGTATCGACCAATAGTATCGACCAAATCAATTCCAGGACAGCAAGCTGGCTTTTCGGATTCTTGCCCAGATTTGGTCTTCCTGGTCTCGGATTGACATGAAACTTGGAGGTTAGTCTAAGCACAACATGGGGACACTAATTATCAAGAAACTTTCATAATCCAATGGTCCATTTGGAAATCCCCAAATTGACATATTAAGGTTAAGAGTTGTAGATCATAGCATTGGCTATAACTCAATGTAAATTAGGGGAAAACATGGGGGATTAGGTAGGGAATTGTTTAGAAGTAACCTGGAGCACATATGCAAGGTATAGATTAAGTAAATCACGAGCTTCATCTCAGTTTTGGTAAATAAAGCAAGTTGGTAAGCAATAAATCATGGAAATGTGTAGTCAATGATCATGAGGTGAATCAATCATAGTCATATCGGTGAAAACATCATTGTATGGGGTTTAGAAGGTTCATGGCAAGGTGTATGCAAGGTTGCAGCACCTTGACCATGGTCCCAACAGTAAAATAGAGAAAAGATGAGTGAGAAAGTGATTAGGAGAGAGAGTCATACCTTTAAAGTGGAACAAGAAGGTAGGAATAAGTGGTTGGCAATGATTGATGAAGAAGATGCTTCACCACTACCATGGAGGAGTTCTTGGGAGGCTCTCTCACGTTCCCAGATGTTAAAGACGCGAGGATAGGGCTCCAGTCTCGAGGAATAAATAAATAGAAAAGAATATTCTAAGAATCTTTAAATCTGAGCTCAGCAGACTTGTAGGTCGATACATTTGAAGATGGTATCGACCAATAGTATCGACCAAAACAAACTTTGCAGAATTTTACAGAATAGTACAGCAACTTTAGGTGCGGACTTGGAGGGCTATACAAGGTCAAATTGCATGGGGTTTTCTCCTACAGTTCACTTAAGAGGTCTAGTTTCAGGGAGTACCTTCGGATTATGCACAGGAGTCCGTTTGCTATTTCAACTGTCTCGCTCTTCATCAGTGCGCAGATTCTAACTTAACACTGGTAATGTGCTCAAGGAAGGAGCAGCATCATCAATGTCCATAAACTGGAATCCCGACATTACGTCATCAACCAGTAGGGCCCATATGTCCCTCCTACCACCACTTCGGGTCTTTGGACCTACAAACATAACAATGACCGGGTCGGGTCAAGGTTAGGTAAAGGCTGGATTTTACACGGGCGCTTAAGACCGGTAACCAACCCGTGAGAGGACGTGAGAGCTTCCCGTTTACCATATGTGGATGATCAATAGGGTTGATAAGTCCGTAGTCAGGGACTATGAGGACTCTAGTGTGAAGGATACCGGAAAGGATCGTCAGGGACGAGGAATGGACGTATCTGGATCTGACTTGATGTAACTAAGTAGAAGACTTGCATTTGGCTAGGCTTTACCCTGACATGCGCCGGTACTTAGACCAATGGTGATGTGAGAGAGTGGTGACATAACCCCCAGCCATGGAATGTCCCGAGGGATGCCGGACCCATTACCAACTGATGATGAGCGATTGAGACCTTCCTAAAGAAGTACGGTGCTATGACTTAAAGCATGTCTGCCAATAGAGACCAGCATACATAGAGTTAGATTCATTCATTCATTACTTGTCTCATATCATATTGCATTTATGTTTGTTCTGAAATCCTGCCATTTATGTTATTATGGATTTAACTGCCTTACTGAGTTTCTTTGAAACTCATTCCTTTATTGTACAATGTTTGTTAGACTATTCTGCAGGTACTGAATATTATGACGGTCCCTATGAAGAAGCGCAAGGCGATGAGGCATATCTCCAGGAAGGTGATTGCGGTTACAACAATTACACTGAAGATTCCGCGGGTGGTTATGCTCCGTACGATGCTTAGTCCGACCATTGAGTGGAAGCGTCCTTGTGCCATTTATGAGATTTATACTTATAAGGATGTTGTCTATAAAGTGGAGAACAATTTAGTTACCCATTGTACTTGCTACTGGGATTAGATTTTATCTAGTTTATTCTCTTTTAGAGCTACTTTTCCGCTGGTTTTAGAGTGGGATTTTGCCTCACTTTACTTATCTGTTTTTGACACTCTGATTATATCTAGTACTCTGATTTATTTATGATTCATTCTTTCCTTATTGGATCTATGGTTTATCTTCCGCACTTTTATTGTTATTGTTCATGATTATGTTATTGTTTATGTGGGAGGTTGATTACTTGATACCTGATCTTCGGGCTGTGGATCACACTCTCGGGTATGCCAGATAGGGTACCGGCTGGGAGGATGTGACAAAACTGGAGTCTAAGTTCATTGACTTAGAGAAACAAACTGGAAAGAAACTGATATAAATACTTTTGAATTATTCCGCTGCCCTCATTTTTGTTTTATCCTTTATTCTTTATTTCTTTCCTTTGATATTGGAGCATTTTGGGCTCCTGTAATTCATTTAATTCAATTATTGAATATTCTTTGCTCATGATTATCTGTATTTGTCTTAAATATTGTTGATAGACTAAAACCTTGGATCACGAATCGCACCCATGGGTTGTCGGGCGGGTAACCGAGACCGACGGGTGGGATGTGACATAGCATGTGTGGGAAATTTCTATATATGATAAGCTTTTCCAAATTCATTCTCACCTTTTAAATACCAAGTTATAATCTGGGTGCAACTAGGTTTGGCTCATTATCATCTCCATTATCAAGTATAGCGTCTTTGGTAAAATTATTAAGTGGTATTCATTGTTAGAACCAGAAGATCAGAGGCACAGTATAGACAGACCAATAACAAAATCAAGGAGAAACGAATGTATAAAGTATACCTTATGTCAAAATCACTTACCTGAATGTAGTAGAATGAGTGAAAGGAAAACTAGCACGAACTCGAACTGGGTGAGTTGAGGTGTACGAACAGTACTTTTCCTTAAGGTATTTGAACACCCCCTCTTATGCTGCTGGGTTTGACCTTGACGTTCTCACCTCCAAGATACAACAACTCCTAGATCTGAAGGCAGCACTCCAACAGAATCTACTTGCAAAGGAGATCCGAAAGTAATACACAGGACAAGAATGAAGAAAACAAAATTGGAATTTTTCTAACACTAGATTTTCGAATTTCTGTTTTTCACCAAAACCCGAGTGATCCTTCGTTCAGAGCTTAACCTCTATTTATAGGCTCATATGGACACATTCAAAGAGCTACATATGTACATAAGGTCACCTACAAAGAGTTGTGACTATATGATCAGTCACCTCTCTACTACAAAACCCAAAACCAGGTTTTCTAGATCCAAGTCCCATCATAGACACTTAATATTATTTATATAATATTATAGTGCCCCATGGCTTGGTTAGACTAGGGTCTACGGACCACTACCGCAACCACGCCCGACTCGGTCCAGCTTGTTGCATACGCATGATCCACACGTAACTCTCTACCAACATACACCCCACTTAGGAGCTATATATGTATATATAATCATATAATCATTAGCTCAATCCGATGTGGGACTAAACACATATGGTAATCTAAATCACCTAATATACATCCAGAAGAGTCCTATAGAGTAAGAATAAACAAGAGTCCTAAAACAAAACTAGGGAGATAGAGTTTTAATGATTTTGAAACTTATCTAAATAGTATATTGATACGGAGAGATTATGATCAGACCGGGTTCATACCTGGTCCGACCCTCGACCCCGGTCGAGACGGAGAGAACCGACTCGCTCCCGAGGGAACTGAATTTAGAAGATGACTTGCTGAAGAAGAAAGCTTATTCGGCTGCAAGCGTGCCTTAATCCTACTTATGGATTAGGGTAATTACCCTAATGATGGCAGACTCGAATTGACGGCTGCGGATAATCATTACCGAAGGGATAACCATCACATAACCTAAAGGTTATCTCAGGAGTCCTCTACTAGTCCAAACTAGTAGAAGTCTATTGCTCAACGGATCTAACAGTTAAGATCCAACGACTACCTGAAGAAGGCTCAAGTGCATCCAACGAAGGAGATTCGAAGGTACACTCTATATAAACCTCACTACCATACAAGGTGAGGGGATCGAAAAGAATACTATCTGAGACTCAGGTTCAGATACATACTGATAGACCAAAACTATCAGCGATCTGCTATCTAGATCACCTTTCCCAGTTCTTCATTCCTTAGCTCTGCGCTTCTAGCAGAGCCGTTTGTGATTAAGTTCATCAACTGACTTAGCCTTCGGAGGTGGACTCCCGACCCCAGCGGTCGGGCCACATCTGACGCTTTCGTTTTGCAGGTCATCACGAGGATATTTAAGGGCTGAGCAGATTTTGGATGCATCATATATTATATTATTATTTTCTTTTAAAACAAAATCCAACATTCATGACGCCCATTTTTGCATCCATTTCCATTGAATTGTTATCTGTTGTGAAAAATTTACTGAGTAGATTTACATATTCTACTTAAATGTAGGTGATCAGATTGAGATTACAATTGGTGATTGCATACAATTCATCTTTGATAAAATAAAAGCTGCCACAAACGACTTTTCAGCTGAAAATAAGCTCGGAGGAGGATTTGGAACTGTTTACAAGGTTACATGGTATCTCTTATTTAATACACTATGTTAGAGTATACAATGTTCAGATTTCAAATACAAGTAATTTAAAATTTGTGTTGCTAAAATTTATACTTTACTCTCAGGGAATCCTTTTAAATGGACAAATAGTGGCTGTGAAAAGGCTCCCGAAAACTTCTAATCAGGGTGAAGTAGAATTCGTGAATGAGGCGAAACTGGCAGCCAAATTGCAGCATAAGAATCTTGTCATGATTCTTGGCTTCTCCCTTGAAGGAGAAGAAAAACTGCTCATTTATGAATTAGTGCCAAATAAAAGTCTTGACCACTTTATTTTTGGTTTAGCTCTCTTCCTCCTTTCTTTGATCTTGAATCTTTGTAGACATCAAGAAATAGCTACCACTATATTTTGACACCGATGAGCTTATACAGCATTGATTTGACACTTTAACTTTATATTTTTTTTCTTTTCATTATATATATATATATATATATATATATATATATATATATATATATATATATATATATAGATCCATTGAAAGTCTGCAATTCAGCCGGGGAAAACATTACAATATCATTGAAGGGATTGCTCGAGGGCTTCTATATCTCCATGAAGACTTTCAAATTAAGATTATTCATCGAGATCTGAAAGCCAGTAATATTTTATTAGATGAGGAGATGAATCCAAAAATTGCAGATTTTGGCATGGCAAAGTTCTTTGTATCTGACAAATCTCAAACCATTACCAGAAGGGTTGTTGGAACATAGTCAGTTCAAGTTCTTTGAACCCATTGGTCGTACTTTGTTTCAGATTTTTCAAATGAAAATTTGAGAATATTTGATTAAAGATCATAGGTAGGGTAACATATTTATTATCTTGAACTCATTCATACCGAATGAAATATAGTGGATATATGGCACCAGAGTATGTAATGCATGGGCGAGTCTCAAATAAAACGGATATGTTCAGTTTTGGAGTCTTGCTATTAGAGATCGTGACCGGCCGACCAAACCAAAATTCAGATCAACTAACTAGAAACATGGAGGGTGGCCTTCTCAGCTATGTAAGTCGTAACACTTATCAACCATTGAGCAAATTCTGAACTCTAAAACTAAATCTATGCAAATATGAAAATTTTGTTTTAATTAATGTATATATGTTGATATATTGTTGTAGGTTTGGATGAAATGGACGAAGAGAGAAGCCTTGTCATTGATTGATCCAAATCTTAAAGGAAATTATGATAGATCTGAAGTGATTAGATGCATTCACATTGGACTGTTATGTGTCCAAGAAAATGTATCAAACAGACCCACAATGGCCACTGTTTTTCTCATGCTCAATAGCAACTCTGCCGCTCTCCCACATCCTACCTCAGCAGCTTTTGTAATGGGTAGGGCTAGCAGCCTGGGTGAATCTTCAGGTCCATCTGCAAATCAGTCAGAAACAAAGTCACTAAATGAAATTTCACTTTCTGCTTTGTCTGCTCGATAGTGTTGGAGAAATACCAACTACAAGGTGTTTGGATTACTACCACAAGGCTCTGATGAGTTACTATTCCGCAATGGGGATGAAGCGAATGTCTTCTTCTTGCTAGTTTTCTAGACCAAGTGCTCATACATGTACAACAGTGTCTGCAAATATATAGGTACCCATGTATACATATTTTGGCTTACCCAAAATAAGAAAAAAGAAAATGTATACACATTTTGTATGCCTACGTGTAGATCCACATGCATTTTACAGATAGGTATGTCCTCCTTTCATACTGTTGCTCCAAAATTCTGCTTGACAATACAAGCAAATGAACCTGTAAAAACATGCTCAAGGTTTAATATAAAAAAAAAAAAACAAAAAAAAAAAAAAAAAAAAAAAAAAAAAAAAAAAAAAAAAAAAAAAAAAAAAAAAAAAAAAAAAAAAAAAAAAAAAAAAAAAAAAATCTTTTTTTTGGGGAGAAATATATTTATATAAAAATTAAAAAAAAAATCTCCTTTAGTAATTTTTTTTTATTTTTCCCCCGACTCAAAATAAAAAAAAAATTTTAAATTTAAAAATAAAAAAAAAAAACCTAAAAAAACACAAAACAAAAATTAAAAAGGGGAAAAAAACAAATATATTTTCATCTAAAAACAACCAACATACTACCCAAACAAGCCTCCCTTGGTTGCCCATAGTTGAACCCTTCATCATGTGTTCAACCATGTCATAAAATGGTCATTCTATATCTCCCGGTTTGAACCAGCAGTTGCACGATCCGACCAGGTTCGATACTTAGTAAAGTTCGACCAAGCGGTTCATGGTAGGACCGACCAGAGTGATAAACAGCATCCACCTAACAGGATAAGAAACCTCACAAGGGTAGAGTCCTACCGACCAACAACCACAGAGGAGTTCCAGTTAGGTTAAAGAACTCTCCCAAAGAGTTACTCTCCTATGGCAACTCTCATTAGAGTCATATTCCAAATATAACTCCATCACTATACTCTATATAAACACCTCAGGTAAAACACTATGAGGCAGGTATTCATACTTCTTGTGATCAATTACTTGAATTCTCTATTGAGTAGTTGAGATCATATTATTGGTACTGACTTGTTCGTCGGAGACGTACCTCGACCCCCCAAGGTCGAGCTCGTATCTTGCAGGTTCGTGACAGGGAAGGACGAGCGAGATTCCGTATCAACAATTGGCGCCGTCTGTGGGAATCTTGATCAAAAAGCCACCGTGCAGATCATATCACGAATGCTAAATCAAGCCTCTTGAATAATAATGAGGTGATCAAATTCCCTTGTAAGGTAATATTGTCTTCAAATTACTTTTGAGTAATCCAACCATAAGTGTTTCCGTTGCTCCCAAACGTAAGATTGCAAAATCAATTAGATGGGAACTCCCTCAGTTTTCTGAAAAACAGATGCGATCGGATTTTTTCCTTTTTTGAAGTATGATTCACACTTTACCTTTTTTTAAATTGGTAAACTAACTCGTATATTCAGAACCATTGGGTGCTTTGGTGTTCATAAAATCACATTGCAGAGAAGAGAACCACATGCTTTGATTTGTGAAAATACAAAATACCCTTTAGATGTAAGGAAAGAGAAGCCTCACCGGAAGTAATACTTCAGCGATTGCTGCTCTCCAGGATGCGGTAGCGTTTTTCCTCTGATTTAATCCTAACTGAGTATGGTCTTCTTGATTTCCATCGCTGTTGCTTCGGAATCATCTGGGCAGAGATTTTGTTGTTATTGGCAAGATAGATATGCACTTATAACGCTAGAGCTTGGTGTCAATCTACTACTGCTCTATTGAAATCAGTGACTACTTGAAGAACTGAAGACTTAGAGATGGATTACCGTCGATCTCATGCATATCGTTTTACTGGTCAAGGATTTCATGACTTTTGTACGATACGAATAATCAATTAAACAAAAATTCCTATCTTCAGAAGAGTATGATTGATCAACAATCAAGCATCAACCAGGGAGGATAAGCAACAAGAGCACAGCAGCAAGGATGAGATGATGGCCCAGCAATTATTGAAGTAATTATGCTTCAAGCTAGCCTTCCACGCATTCCACCTGTGATCATGCTCCGCCACCTCTGCCGAAGCAAAACCTATACATTCAAATTTAAAGTCCTGGCATTCAAATGCAATGGCTACCAAAGAAACGAGCGAGCGGGAGATGTATGTCCCTGCCACCGTTGAACACCTGGCAGCAGCAGCTGCTGCTTATTCGTCAACGATCCTTGGCAAGCGTGGCTGAGTGTGTGCAGAATTTCATCACTGCAATGGACTCGTTGAAGCTCAACATGATAGCTGTGGACCAGGATTTTTAACAGCATGCTTGAAGGAAACTTCGACATTACAGTTCTCTCCCATCTCATCAACGATCAAACATCAACCATGGAGGTGATGTAGGTACTTCTCTTCAGAACATATATAATTGACTTCAGTTATTTCTCTTTCTTTCCGGGAGATTATATCCTAGGGATCTGATTGAAAACTGAATTGGGTCTTACATAAAGTATGCACTTTCTTTCATTGAAAAGTGTTTTAGCTTCATTGGATGAAAATCCATTGATTTAAGATATTTTACCTTACATTGATGAGGTGATAGATTAGTCTGGTTCAGCAACTACAGCACCATGATCGAGTTCATTTTATGAGATTTTGTGGTTCCTCAATAGATTTACAAAAATGGCCACCGTGCTTTTGGCATGACTCTAAAAAGACCATAAGTATGCTAAGAATCCAATTTTGTTGACAAATATCATGGTACATGTATGCTTTCATTATCTTTTTTCAATGCTACATGCATAGTTACACTGCTGGTATTGTTCATCATTTAAATAATGAAATTGCTATTATTTATGCTCCATCAATTCTGTCCCAAAAATCAAATCACATGGCTCCGGTGATTATTTATTGGGTTTTATGGAGATTAAGGGAAGAGACACTTTGTTGAGAAATTACAGATGTATTTTTCAATTTCAAAACGTGGTTCCCACAATGAACAAGCGGTGGTCATGCATGACTTCCAACGCATGGAACTGCATCAAAAAGTCATGGTGCGATCAAAGGCGAAGGTCGTAAACCAAAAGGAGGTTGATGATGATACTTCGAAGGGAAACCCTCAACCTGAAAAATCGGTAATTCCCGATCAGGTAGAGATTAATCCCGGCCAGGTGGAGAAAAATCTCGATCAACGGGAGAAAAACCCCGAACACCCGAATCAAGGAGCATTAGCAAATCAAGTTGAGAAACTCCAGAAGGGACATACAAAGCTTCGAGAGGAAATATCCTCCTTGAATGAACTAGTCAGGATGGCCTTGGGTCATATAATTGCCCCGAATGCAGACCCTAAAAATACTCAAAAAGTATTTGAGGGAAGCAAGAATAACCACCTAGTCATTCCCGATCAAACTCCTCGACCATCTCTAGAAAACGGACAAAAGTTAAAAGAGAAGGTAGGCGAGAAGTCCCTGGCATCTGAGAAAGAAATTCCAAATAAAGATCCTCTGATCAACGAAGATAATGATCGAGGAAGCAGCAACAATCCTCTCAAAGAACCAAAAAACAAAAGAGTTGAGTCCGGACCGAGCAAGCGGGAAGAGCGTTTGAGCAAACAAATCAAAGAGTTAGACGAGAAGGTAAACAAGTTAAACGATCCAAAGAAAGATGAGCTATATGCTTTTCTAAAAGAGGATCCTTTCATCCAAGCTATCTTTGAGGCCGAAATATCGAAAAGCTTCAAATGCCGAACTTTCATATTGTTCGATGGATCACAATGTCCAAAACATCACATCACTTGCTACAGGTCGACCATGTCAATCTATAAGCATAATGAGGCCGCCATGTGCCAAAGTTTTGCAGCCTCTTTAACCGGTTCCGCATTGGACTGGTTCTTGGCGTTGCCAAGCGGTTCGATTATGAGTTTCGACCAACTAGGGCGAGTGTTTGTGCTGCGCTTCCAGGGAGGAGTTGGATTGAAGAAAAGAGAAGACATTTTGTTTGCTATAAAACAAGGTAGAACGGAATCTATCCGAAGTTTCCTTCAAAGATCAATAATCTTACCATGCAAATTGAAAGCATGGACGAGAAAATTGCCTTTCATGCGTTATACCAAGGAATTACTCATGAAGGATTGCTAGAGCGACTACTGCAAGATATGCCAAAAACATATGCGGAACTGAATGAAAGATGTCATAAAAAAGCAGAAATTTCGAAAGCTCGAGCAGAACCCCAAAAAAGCAAGAGATTAGTAATCTTCCACCATTGAATACAAGAATATCCGAAATCTTGATGCAAATCAAAAATCAAGGACATATGAAGTGGCCGGATAAAATCCGAGCACTGCCAGGAAAACGTGATAAACGAAAGTATTGTGAATATCACAAAGATCACGGCCATTGGACGGACGATTGCAAAAATCTAAAGACGGAGATAGAAAACTTAATCTCTCGAGGACACTTAAAGAAGTATATCCAACCTAAAGAAGATGGCCGACCACAGGACAACCCTGTCCCGAAGAGAGAAAGGTCGAGCCACAGGGAAGAAAGAAGAAGTCCGGCCAAACGCCGACCTGAGGCGGATGAAAAACAAAGAAAAAGATCTCCAGTCCATACTGTATTTGGTGGTCCGACAGAAGAATCAAATCGACAAGCAAAAAGAAAAGTACGATATATTGGGAATACTGAAACCCATAAAAATATATCTACTGAGCCAATAATTTTCTCTTCCAAGGATCTACGGGATATCACAATCCCTCATGATGATGCCTTGGTAGTGAAAATTCTCCTGGAAGGAACTGAAATCCATAGAGTCCTAGTGGATACTGGATCGTCAGCGGACATATTATCTTTAGACGCGTTCAAAAAGATGAAGCTAAAAGAAAATATGTTCGTCCCATGCGAAACCCAGCTTTATGGTTTCACGGGATCATCAACCCGAGCAGAAGGAATGATCCGATTAGAGCTACGGATTGAAGAGCACCCACGAGATAGAATCGTACAGACTAATTTTATGGTCGTACGAGATTTATCAGCATACAATGCAATCATAGGACGACCAACCCTCTGCGCACTTGAAGCAGTGGTCTCCTCGCTACACATGAAGATGAAATTCCCGACCATTGAGGGAATTGGAGAATGTGTAGCCGACCAGAAAAGTAGCCGGCAAAGTTACAACAACTACATGCGGAAAAAGAAAAGGACGAACTCGACCATGACCATTGAAGTCAGGGACGACCGTGATGAAGAAACCTTGCAAAGAGCTGAACCAGTGGAAAAGCTAGAAAGAACCCACTTCAATCCCGACCAGAAGGAGCAAGGTACCATGATCGGTTCCGAGCAAGAAGCAGATTTCAAATCAGAGCTCACTGAGTTTCTAAAAAAGAATTCTGATGTTTTCGCTTGGTCGGTGAAGACATGCCGAGGATCGACGGGGAGGTGGCTGAGCATAAACTCTGTATTGATCCACGGGCAATTCCGGTTGTTCGAAAAAGAAGAAACTTCGCCATTGAAAAACATGAAGCCATTCGAACTGAAGTGCAAAAGCTAAAACAATCTGGCTTTATAAAACGCACAGACCACCCGCAATGGCTAGCTAATGTGGTAATGGTCAAAAAAATAAACGGGAAATGGCGGATGTGTACTGATTACACAGATCTCAACAAAGCCTGCCCAAAGGATCACTATCCACTACCAATAATCGATCTTCTTATAGATGCAACAGCAGGACACGAAATGCTCAGTTTCATGGATGCATATTCAGGATACAATCAAATCCTTATGCATCTTAAGGACGAAAAGCATACGGCATTCATGACTGATAGGGACAGCTATTACTATAAAGTAATGCCTTTCGGTCTAAAAAATGCGGGAGCAACATACCAAAGAGCGGTAAATAAACTCTTCAAACATCAAATTGGTCGAAATATGGAAGTATATGTGGACGACATGCTGGTGAAAAGCATCTCAAAAGAAAATCATCTAACTGACCTGGCAGAAGTATTCAAAGTACTCCGAAAATACAAGATGAAGCTCAATCCTGAAAAGTGTGCTTTTGGGGTATCTTCGGGTAAATTCCTCGGGTTCATGGTATCCCAAAGAGGAATCGAAGCCAATCCTGAGAAAATCAGGGCAATTTTGGATATGAAAGCACCCAAAACCATCAGAGAAGTCCAATGCCTAACTGGTCGGGTGGCAGCACTGAATAGATTTATTTCTAGATCAGGGGAGAAATGCCTGCCATTCTTCAAAATTTTAAAGCAGGTAGCAGGTCAGAAAGGAAACATCTGGAATGATGAATGCCAGGGAGCATTTGAAGACCTAAAAGACAAATTATCCCAACCACCCCTGCTCGTTATGCTGACCAGAAAGAAGGAGCTACAACTATATTTAGCCGCTTCGTCGGTGGCTGTTAGTGCAGTTCTCGTACAAGAAGAGGGTAACATACAACAACCTGTCTACTATGTCAGTCATGTCCTAAATGATGCCGAGACTCGCTACCCAGAAGTGGACAAACAAGCCACAGCCTTGGTTATAGCGGCGAAAACTCCGTCCATATTTCCAATCTCATCCCATTACAGTGACGACGAATTTACCACTCAAAAAGATCCTTCACCGACCAGACCTGGCCGGAAGGATGGTGACATGGGCAATGAAATTGAGCGAACATCAAATAGAATTCAAACCCCGATCAAGCATCAAAGCTCAATCCCTGGCAGACTTCATTGTTGAAAAACAAGAAACAAGTCAAGAGGAGGACGAGCAAGGGGTAGAATCGATCAAAAGATGGACTCTGTTCGTGGACGGATCGAGCAACTCGCAAGGAAGTGGAGCAGGCCTATTAATGAAAAGTCCTGGGGGATTTGAAATAAAATATGCCCTTCGCTTCAAGTTTAAAGCATCCAACAATGAGGCTGAATATGAAGCCATGTTAGCAGGACTCAGGATGGCCAAAGCTCTAAGCATTCAACATCTAGAAATCAAAAGTGATTCACAGCTGATTGTAAATCAGGTGAAGGGAGTTTATGGAGCCAAAGAAAGAACGATGGAGAAATAACTGAACCTGGTCAACAATTACAAACAGTACTTTAAAGAGCTAGAAATAACTCAAGTACCAAGGGTTGAAAACGACCAGGCTGATTCATTATCTCGCTTGGCTACGGAAGGAATAGATGTCCAAGCACCAGTGATCTACCTTAAAGAGCTTGATAGCCCTAGCATAAACAAGGTCGAACACATGCAAATTTCAACCGAGCTGGGGTGGATGGAGCCGATCATACCATTATCTTGACAACGATCAACTCCCAGAAGACCAAAAAATTGCTCGGGCAATAAGGCAAAGAGCAGCCAGGTTCACGATCAGGGACGGACTATTATACAAAAGATCCTTCACCTGACCACTTCTAAGATGCTTGGGACCATTAGAAGCTACAAATGTTTTAAGAGAAGTTCACGAAGGGACCTGGGGATCTCACGTAGAATCTCGAACACTCTCTAATAAAATTATACGCCAAGGATTCTATTGGCCGACCTTAGAAGAAGATGCCAAAGACTTCGTTAAGAAGTGTGACAAGTGCCAGGCACACGCAAAGATTTCCCATACCCCTGCAGTTCCTTTAACATCAACTCTATCCCCAATACCTTTTGCAAGGTGGGGAGTAGACCTGGTAGGGAAGTTACCTAAAACATCGGGAGGAAGAGAATACTTAGTAGTGGCAGTAGACTGCTTTACAAAGTGGGTAGAAGCTGAACCCCTTGCAACTATCGATCCGAGAAGCAGATGAAGCGTTTTGTCAAACATAACGTATTGTACAGATATGGAGTTCCAAAAATATTAGTAACTGACCATGGAAAGCAATTCGAAAATGCATCATTCTCAACATTCTGCAAAGAACAAGGGATCGAGCATAGATTTTCTTCAGTAGCTTACCCCCAAAGTAACGGCCAGGTCGAGGTTACTAATAGAACCATGCTCGACGGGCTCAAGAAGAGGCTCGACCAGCTCAAAGGGAGATGGGTAGATGAACTACCTAGTGTACTGTGGTCATACCGAACAACTCCCAGAACGACCACCGAAGAATCCCCATTCCGACTAGCATATGGAGCAGAGGCTAAAGTCCCAATAGAAATCCAAATTGGATCACTTCGAGAAATAGAATTCGAAGAAGAGGCAAACATCGAAGGAATGCGAACCAATCTGGATCTGATTGACGAAGTAAGGGACAAAGCCCAATTCCGACTTGAAGAATATCAATGAAGGATAGCGATATATTATAATGCCAAGGTTCGAAATGAACAATACTTGCCCGTGAACCGGTGCTTCGCCGAACAGGCTGCTTCAGATCCAACCAATCAAGGGAAGTTATCCCCAAATTGGGAAGGACCATACATAGTTATACGACAAGTCGCCCCCGAGCATATCATTTACAAGATCCGAGAAACGACAGCGAGAATCCCCCGATCATGGAATTCAAACAATCTCAGGAAATACTATCAATAAGAATAGCATCTGAGAAAGTTGTGAACATGACAAATCCTGAAAATCTCAGGCAGAAAAAGACCTGAAAATCTCAGGCAGGAAAAAGACCTGAAAATCTCGGGCGGAGAAGAAAATCTCGAGGGAAAAAAGACCAAAATCTCAGCAAAAAGACCAAAATCTCGAGGCGAGAAAAAGACCTGAAAATCTCGGGCGGAAAAAGACCCGAAAATCTCGAGCGAAAAAAAGACCCGAAAATCTCGAGGCGGAAAAAAGACACGGAAAATCTCGAGCGGGGAAAAAGACTCAAAATCTCGAGGCGAGAAAAGACCGAAATCTCGAATAAGACCTGAAAATCTCAGGGAGAAAAAAAAAAAAACCTAGGCAAAAAAGACCTAAGATTCCTAGGAAGGCCCTACGAATCTTAAGGCACAAAAGACCTAAGATATTACTTAGGCAGAAAAAGACCTACACTCAATAGGCAATAAAGACCTAACATTCCTTAGGCACGAATACTTCAAAAGACATACCAAGTTATCATGCACGGGAGGTAGGGGGTTATGGACGAGCAGTTGTTGACGAACACCTATTTAGTCCATGACCGAATAAACCTTACTATACCGAACAGCATGGCTTGGAATGATACAAGTGCATGACAAGAACGAGCACATATATACCTAACAAGGGTATTCCCATGACCAAGTAAACTTTATAAAGGAGGAAAATATGCCAAGAATGGTATTATATCGAACAAGTATACTTGGTACAAAAAGAGGAAAATACCATTGACAATTGTTCAATTTACATAGGCAAAATAACCTATGATAAATTATCCATTACAACTACTATCAACAGAAAAGAAAAAAGAAAAAAGAGATGCAGAAGACTTACTCGTTTGAAGCTTTCTTGAAGAAAAGAAGAAGAAACGAAAGTTGTAAACTCTTCCACAGGGGGACAAACAGACTTCGTTTTTTCAAACAATCGCAAGAGGAAGACTTCGATTTTCAAAAAACTTGCAAGAGGGAAAATTTGCAAAACACAGAGGAAGAAATGAGGAAGGAGACGACAATCACCTTTATATATTGGAAAAGATTCCAATCCAAAGGCCTTCTGAATCCCTTAAAAGAACGATGAGGATTAAACCATCCAAATATCCCCATCCAACGAGCGACAAGAGCATCACGTGGACGGTAGGAGATCAACAGTCTCTTCATCATCTTGCGAGCATTTAATACAACGTGACTGCAATGACACGTGTCAAAACACGCACACTTTTTGAAGAACGTGCTTCGGCTTCCGCGCAAAAATGACGGTTACTCATGAGTGGGACGCTACAGATTTCGATAAAGAGTGTGTTGATCGGTTTGACCATGCATCCTTTAAATTGAAAAAATACTCCCTTGAACCAAGCACAAAGTTCTCGACCACAAGGGACTGGGGGGCTTATGTTAATGACTAAAATGGTCATTCTATATCTCCCGGTTTGAACCAGCAGTTGCACGATCCGACCAGGTTCGATACTTAGTAAAGTTCGACCAAGCGGTTCATGGTAGGACCGACCAGAGTGATAAACAGCATCCACCTAACAGGATAAGAAACCTCACAAGGGTAGAGTCCTACCGACCAACAACCACAGAGGAGTTCCAGTTAGGTTAAAGAACTCTCCCAAAGAGTTACTCTCCTATGGCAACTCTCATTAGAGTCATATTCCAAATATAACTCCATCACTATACTCTATATAAACACCTCAGGTAAAACACTATGAGGCAGGTATTCATACTTCTTGTGATCAATTACTTGAATTCTCTATTGAGTAGTTGAGATCATATTATTGGTACTGACTTGTTCGTCGGAGACGTACCTCGACCCCCCAAGGTCGAGCTCGTATCTTGCAGGTTCGTGACAGGGAAGGACGAGCGAGATTCATATTGGCAAACACCACACCCATATTGGTTCATCCTCAAACCGCCCCCCCTCCCGCCAAACTAGGCTTCCTTGGTTGCCCATAGTTGAACCCTTCATCATGTGTTCAACCATGTCATAAGCCCCCTAGTCGCTTCGTCGCCTCGACTTGAAGGATTTATGCTCGGTCCAAGAGAGTATGTTCAGGAAGATTTTTTTTTTTTTTTTGGTAAAGTATGTTCAGGAAGATGTTCATATGCTCGGACTAAAGATACTTTTGATCATAACAATCCATAGTTTGATCGGATGGACATGAATGCCCTTTTCGAGAAAAGTGACGTTGCATTTATGACAATTTGACCATTAGACTTAACAACTGACGCACGCCGTCCTTGAATTGCGCTTTATATACTACGTGGAAACCCTATTGCATCATGTCATGATGTCCTTTTGGAATTCAAAAAGGCACTCAATCTCCACCGTCTGGATGTCTCCGGTCTCATCCTTCATGTGTAATCTATGGGAATTAAAGGGACGTTAGATCTAAGCCATCCAAACACTTGCTTCACTGACCGTTGGATGTGGATCAGTGAGTGAGGTATAAGTACTCCTCATTTTTTTCTTATTTCTTCTTCCATATCATTTTGTTTCTTCTTCGCGCATTCTGGTGTAGCACTGAAGAATCACAATACTCATAAGCTTCTCCTTTCATTTTGATTGTTTTCAAACTGTCATCATTTTCAAACCATTTGCAATCAACCTAGTAAGTGTTCAATTCCTACCCCATTCTTTCTTTCCTTGCTTTTATTTCGTTATTTATGTGATGCTTAGCTTTTTTTTTTTGCACTTCATCTTCTTCTATTTTTCGTTATATTTCGGTTGTGTTTTGGACTTCTCTGCTACCCTTGTGTACCCTTTACCTACTCATAACCTTAGGTATACTATGGTTCTTGGCAAGAGAGTGAAAATGGTGGTTTCTAAGCTTGGGAAGAAGCTCCATCGAGTTTTGCCACTGTTAGTGATTCTGATTGTGAGCAAATGAGGGATATCGAGCAGTGTTTGAGTGATTGGTCCAACGATCACTCCATTTCTTTGTCTAGTCGAGATCCTTCTGGTAACGATGGCGAAGTCTGTTTCGGAGTCTCGGTCTCTGTCCCTATCTCCTGGCTGTAGGGGAAAAGTGCTTGGGCAAGGTTTAAAGCCAAGAGAAAATGGTGGAAGGACAGTTTGACCATGGAGAAGTACAAGGCTGAACAAAACAAATGTCACATCCACTCAGCCGGTACGCTATTTGGAATACCCGAGTGTGTAACCCACAGCCCCGGATCAAGTTTAGGGTGATCATATCCACATAGTACAATAACATAATCAAAAGCAAATACAGATCATTGTATTAAAGTGAATAAAGAACAATAATCAAGAAATGATCACAGAAGGATCACAAAAGAATATCGAGTTGCGGAATAATAAGATACCAAATCAGAAGATAACTGTAGAGTATAGCGAAAATATACCCCTCAACAAATGTGGAAGGTAGATTGGAAATCTGAAGCAAAGTCTAATACTATTACAAATAGAAATAAAAATCTAGAAGAACAAGAGTAAATTAGTGAAAATCTTCCATCGAAGCTTCTTCTTCTTCAGTCTTCACCTTCTTTACCTTAAAGTTGTGCTCTTGTAACTTCGGGTCAGCTTCTAGCTCACGATTCCATCTGAAAAAAAGACGATGCCGGCTGCCATCAATAGGAGCCATCATTGTGTTCCAAACTTGTGGACTCGTTGCACCACTGTTCATGACCTTCCTCAAGGACTTCCAGAGCTACACCATGTAGGGAAGGGTCCTTCGTACCAAGGCACGGGTTCTCTTCTGTTCTTGCAAAAGCATCTAAAAACATGTCCCCCGAAGGGTAAGCTCAAAAGAAATTAGCTAGTAGTTCAATCACAATAGCCATCTACACACATTTCGAAGCAAGCGTAAATGCAATGACACGAGACAATGAATATAAGTATGCTCCTAACTTTATATAAGCTAGTCTCTATTGGCAGACACACTTTAAGTTATAGCACCATACTCCTCTGGGTAGGTCTCAAATCACTCTCCCTCAACCTTCCCGGTATCTTGGGTTCTTCGTTTGGTAATTGGGTCCTGCATCCTTCCCGAACATTCCATGGCTGGAGTTTAGGTCATCACTCTCTCACATCACCATTGGTCTCAGTATTGGCCCGTGTTTAGGGTTAATTGTAGCCCAATGTAAGTCATCTACTTAGTCACATCTATTTAGGGTTAGATACGTCCATTCCTCGCTTCCTACGATCCTTTCTAGTATCCTTCCCCTTAGAGTCACCGTTTTCTTCCCATCTACGTAGACTCTTAACCCTATTGGTCATCCACAAATAGTAAACGCGAAGCTCTCATGTTCTCTCACGGGTTGATTATCAGTCTTGAGCTCCAATGAGCCCAAGTCTACTACTGCAACCCTACCAATGAATGGCCCCCCACAATGTGATTCATGTCCTCTCACGGGTTGGTTACTAGTCTTGAGTGCCCACAAATCCCCATTGCTGCCACGGGTCACTCGTTCTCAATTCCCCTTCCGATAGGGTCAGATATGACAGCGGTTTCCCTAGCCAAACACTTCTAAACCAAACCTAAGTATGTCAACCAATAGTCAGGGAAAGTGCCAAAGAACACCATATGAAAGCATCCCATACCACCTCCACTAGTGTCCAAAGACAGAAATGCCAAAAGGGCATTCCTCATTCCACAACTACAACCTAGGCATTCACATCATATCATGATTCCACAAATATCACATCATAGTCCAAATCACATTCACATCATTCAATAATCAATTCCAATATATAAATCACAATATGAACATGCTACTATAATTACGGAAGTAATACAGTGTTAAGAAAGGGAAACAACAGTAGCTAAATCATACATTCGAATCATATCATAACAAAGTATGTAAATATGCATATTGTGAGTGAATGTACTCACCTCGAATTCAGAATCTATAAGCTTCAAGTGAGAGATTAGGGAACAAGACCAAAATCACCTAAACAAGCTTAAACAAACATGTATAGGTCATAAGAAATAAATCCAAAAGATCGGAGTTGAAACGGAGTCAAAACAGGGAAGAGTTGCTGTCAACAACTCCTTTGGTCGATGGTCCTTTGATTGATGCATCAACCAAGTAGATAGTGTATGAACAGAATGCCCAATTTTTTTATTGGAAACTCAACGAAACACATCGGAACACTCCGAAATTAATAGGAAAATTCTAAAACATCATACTAAAATTATCTATGAAGGTCTAAACATCAAACATAGTAAATGGATTAGAATTCTAATAAAACACTTATTAGGCTAAAACCGCGGATCATCATAGAAAGGCTAGAATGAAAGGAGATTCATTCAAAAGGATAACAAACAGTAGATCATGCATAGAAAACAACTAAGGAGAAGATCTAACACAGCTTAGAATAGAAAACTACAGTAAGAATAGATCATGCTAACAAAACTAAATCAAATACATGGAGAATCACCATATGGCTTCAAGGGAGAACATATAGTGACTGGGACTCACTCTAAGAATAAGGAGATCAGAGGATGGGCCATTACATAAGTGTAATACCTTCCTCACAATCAATACAACAAGAGAACATAGTAGAGAGAATAGATCAAAGAACAAATAGATAGAATACCAACCTTGTAGAGGAATAATTAAAGAGGAACTTTGGTTGAATGCTTGGGGATCTTCCTTGTCTTGAAGAGGAGGCTCTAGGGTTCTTCCCATGGTCTCCAACAGTTAAGAGGCAAAAAAATTAGGTTTAGACCGATGTTACAATATATAAGAGATCCAATATTAGACAATTCTGTCTTCCGGAGTTGCTTTGGTCGATGGTGATTGGTCGATAGTATCGACCAAGGGAGGATCGACCAAAGAGTCTCCCTTTGTCAATTTGATGAATTTTGGATCTCCAGGGTCAAAACCAACATTTAGGCCATCAACCAACTTAGGGAAAGGTCTGATGACTTCCTAGGACTTTCCAAAGATATCAACACTACACTCAAGGTCCAACTTTAAGGTCAAACATCATTCAAGCCACTTCTTCATCCAAAACAAATAGGGTGTCTAGGTTAGGGTTAAGTGGGATTTCACAACAAAGACCTTACTCTCGACCATATAGACTATGATCCAACCACTTAAAGTCTTGAATTCCAACCCTCTCACATGAATGAGGAGAGATTAGAATATATCCATAAAAAATATGACTATGTTAGGGTTAAGTGGGATTTCACAACAAAGACCTTACTCTCGACCATATAGACTATGATCCAACCACTTAAAGTCTTGAATTCCAACCCTCTCACATGAATGAGGAGAGATTAGAATATATCCATAAAAAATATGAAATCCCCTCTGAATATATCCTCTCTGTATTGACCAATGAAGAAAGAGCAAACACACCTTGGGCCAGGAGAGTTCTTTATTTATGAGGATGCCTTCAAGACTGACTTCCATCTTCTCGAGCAGCCATTGTTTAGGGAAATTCCCACACATTTCCAGATGTGTCCAGGAATGTTAGCGCAAAATAGTTGGCGTAATATCATATGTTTCTTAGGGTTTTGTCAAGGTAAAGAAGTGAAACTCCGACCTTCCCTAGCCCTTTTCCTCCACATTTTTATGGCAAAGAAACAAGAAACAAGATGGATCGTTTTATGTGTCCAAACGTACTTCCTCCCAATGTGGTTGGGATGGAAATTTGATTGGGAATGGTACCCTCCATCCAACAGAAAGGGTGGTGTCTGAAATTCTTCTTTGTTCATCCACCTACCGAACCTTCTTTTCCGGTCTTCTTGACTCAAGGACCAGCTAGAGGATCCAATGATTTTCCAGATTTTACTGAAGCCATGTGAATCCTTCAGCTCCCCACCAAAGATAAGAATCGATTCGCCGTTAATGGCTATTGTCTGGAAAACACCACTATTCTACATCATTAGGGATTTCTTCCTTATGAGTAATCCTCAAGCATCTCTTTAGAGAAATTTTTTTCTTCCTTTGTTTGGTATTTGACCTTCGTTTGATTTATTTTGCTATGATGTTGCTTAATCTTGCAGAATGTGCTCGAGCAATGAATGGGGAGATGGAGGATGCCGAAGCTCAATGTCCTACCAAGCCAGAGCGCTCCAGCTCATCAAAGGGTAAACAGCCCCACCTCCCAAGATGATTCAAAAGTGCGGCAGTTCTTCAAAAGTCCCAAATGACCTCCCCCTAGGCCGGAGAAGAAGAGAGCTTCCATTTCTTTGGTGCTTCCTCGAGAGATGCTAAAGTAGATGCCCCTCTCCCTCCTTCAAGTCCTGTTCAACCATCATCAAGTGCTTCGCTGAATAATCTTCCTTCAGATGCATTCATCCATTGCCCCTGCTGGTCTTTAACCTCAAGTTCATATGTGATAAACAACCAACCAAATGGGACCGTAGTTGCTCGGGATTGGATGTCCGAGGTTCTTCTGCCAGCTGATGAACAATTTTTGAATGGGATAGGCCCCCACAGGTCATATGATGTCATGACCAAGTAAGCTTTTCTTTACTCCCTATCTTCTTCTCTTCTCTTCTCTTCTCTTCTCTTCTCTTTCTCTCTCTCTCTCTCTCTCTCTCTCTCTCTGAGTAACTGCCCTTGGTAATTTTCATACGGTTGCTTTGTGGTTTAACACAAGCCTTGAATGGGAGTTTTGAGGCTGCCAATAAGGATCACATTGTTGTGCATCAATTGAGAGAGAAAGTAAAGGATAAGGAGATCCAAATGTCCAATCTCCTGTCAACCAATGAATGATTAGTTGGTCGGGAGTCTGAGCTTCAAGGGAAGGTCACGATATTAGAGAGACAAGCCAAATCTGATAAAGACAAAGAGGCTGCCTTGAAACTAGAATTGGAACAACAAAAAAAGGTCTAGGAGGGCAAGGCTGAAGAGCTTAAAGCTGCGAATGAAGAAAGATTAGCTTCAGTGAAGGTGGTCAAGAAATTGAAGGAGCAAATTGCTCAATCATCTCCAACCACATTTGAAGACCTTTCCGATGACCTAAGACATGAGGTTATTTTGGCAATTGGTTCGGATGAAAAAGTGCTGAGAGTTGATTGCAAAGGTTGTTGTGCTAGCATTCAATTACGACCGTCGTTACACATTTTTGAGAACCAATGGAGACTTTCGGGGTCTTGACTTGAAAAAATTTGACAAGTTCATAGATCTAGGCATTTTCGACAACCTCAAGGTTCCTCGGCCAAATTGTGCCATAGGTAAGCTGGTCTTTCCTTGGGCAAAAGCAGTAGATGTCTGGGATTTTCTTGACTCTGACTAGGAGCCTGCCTTGAGGAGGAATAACATGCTAGTGAGTCGTCTAAGGAGGCCAAAAAGGTGGATGACAATCAAGGGAGCCTCGAGCAACAACCAAATGGCGACCAATCTCTTTCGAACCAGCAGACAAAAGATCAAAGTTAATTATGAGAATTTATTTATTTATTTATTTTAAGTTTTGTTGGCCGGTTTGGCTTAAAACAATGATCTTGATTTCTCAATTACTTTGACCTGTGCTACTATATTTAAAGATTTTCTTTTCTAGCCATTCTTTTTGTTGAGCATGTTGTCTCTTGTAGTCATAGTGTTACTTAGTCGAAAGTCTTACTATGCTGCTTCTTTCAACTTACCATGCTCTTATGGTCGAGAGGGATCATAATAGCACTATCTACTTCCCCCCGAGCATGCTGATTTGAAAGAATTTTCTCAAGAAGCAATAGGTAGTGGAAGTTTTGTTGATCAAAAAGTGCAAATATTGTTATCATTGTTTGTATTGCTGATCAACGAAACAAAGTTTCGGATTGGACCCTTACATGTAATAAAGAAAAAATGCTTTAAAGAAAAAAAATGAAACATACTACTAATAATATTTTCTGAGATTGCTCGAATTCCATGATCGAGGAATGTCTTGCCCAATCTTTGGATCTCGTAGATGATATGCTCCTGGGGCGACCCACTGGATGATTATCCTTCCCAATTCGGAGCAAGCTATTATTTGGTCAGATCTAATGCTATTGTTTGACAAAGGGCTAGGTCTCCAGGAAGATATTGCCTCATTTTGACTTTTACATTGTAATAAGTGGCAATTCGCCATTGGTACTCCTCTAGGCAATATTGTGCTTTATCTTTGACTTCATTGATGAAATTATATTAGCTTTCATGCCTTCAATATTTGCCTCTTCGTCGAATTCTTCTACCTTGAGAGATCTGACTTGTACTTTGATTGGTACTCGAGCCTCTACTCCATGTGCCAATTTGAATTGGGATTCACCTGTGGTGGTCCTATTGGTTGTTCATTATGACCAGAGGACACTTCACAATTCGCGACCCATCTTCCTTTTAGCCGGTCAAGTCCCTTTTTCAATCCGTCGAGCATAATTCTATTGGTGACCCTGACCTGTCCATTGCACTGAGGGTAAGCTACCAAAGATAACGATGCTCGATCCCATGGTCTTTGCATAATCTTTCGAAGGTGGAGTTTTCAAATTGCTTTCCATGGTCAGATATGATTATCTTTGAAACTCCGTATTTGTATATGATACTTTGTGTGATGAAGCGTTTTTGGTCAGTATTTACTGATGCCAGAGGTTTTGCTTCCACCAACTTTGTGAAATAATTGCAACCATTAGGTACTCTCTTCCACTTGAGACCTTGGGTAATTTTTCCACTGAGTCTATTCCCCATCTTACAAAAGGAATGGGCGATAGGACTAATGTTAATGGTACTGCTGGGCTATGAGGCATATTAGCATGTGCTTGTCATTTTTCTGTCACATCCACCTAGCCAGTACCCTATCTGGCATACCTGAGTGTGTGATCCACAGTCCCATAGACCATTTTGAGGAAATCAACCCCCACATTTACAATAACACAATCAAGAATAGGACAAATCAATGTTAACTATTATAAATGAATAACCGTAAAGAGGTATAAAGAAAGATTACAATTAAATTAGAGTGCGGAAAATGATACCAAAGAATAAATCAAATGTAGATTGTAGCGGAAAATCAATCTACAATAGTAGCAAAAAACTAGATCAAAATTGAACTAAGGTTTACAAATGATTCAAAAAAAATACTAGAAAAGAAATAAGCTAACATCTATACTAATGTCTCTTCAAACTTGAATAGAAGCCTTCTAAAAGTATAAGTCTCTATGTCCCAGTGCTGCTGTACTAGTAGTAGAGTACGACTAATCCTGGTACACTCCACAGTCACCTTGGTAGTCTTCATTGTCGTAGTCATAACCGCTAGCACCTTGGGTGTAGTATGAGTCATCCGAGGCAATCTTATATACTTGTCCTTCATAGTCTTCACCACCTGTGTTAAGCTCTAACAAAGTTGTTTGCAAAAAGGAATGAGTTCAAAAGAACTCAGCAAGGCAGTTTATTCCAGAATAACACATATACATAATAGCAAAACATACATAATGCAGTACGATATGAGATAGTCATGCAAGTATGCTTCTAACTCTATGTATGCTGGTCTCTAGTGGCAGACATGCTTTAAGTAATAGCACCATACTCCTCTAGGTAGGTCTCAAATCACTCTCCCTCAACCATCTTGGTATCTTGGGTTCTTTGATGGTAATTGGGTCCTGCATCCCTCTCGGACATTCCATGGCTAGGGTTTAGGTCACCGCTCTCTCACATCACCATTGGTCTGAGTATTGGCGCATGTCAAGGTTAATCCAAGGCCAATGCAAGTCATCTACTTAGTTATATCAACTCAAGGTTAGATACGTCCATTCCTCGGCTCTCACGATCCTTTCTGATATCCTTTCCACTAGAGTCATCGTATCCTATGGCTCCAACCAACTTGGACTACAGACTCATTAAACCTATTGGTAATCTACAAATAGTAAATGGGAAGCTCTCATGTGCTCTCACGAGTTGGTTACCGGTCTTGAGCGCCCAGGAGCCCAAGTCTACTACTACAACCCTACCAATGAATGACCCCCACAATGTGATTCATGTCCTCTCACCGGTTGGTTACCAGTCTTGAGTGCCCACAAATCCCCATTACTACCACGGGTCACTCGGTCTTAATTCCCTTCCGAATTGGGTCTGGTATAATAGGGTTATCCTAGCAAAACACTGCTAGACAAGCCCTAGGTATGTCAACCAATAATCAGGGAAATAGTCAAGGGGCACCATAGGAAAGCGTCCCATACCACCTCCACTGGTGTCCAAAGACAAAAACGTGAAAAGGACATTCCCCATTCCTCAATTACAACTTAGGCAATCACATTCCAAATTAGTCATTCATAAGCACAACTGATGAATCATTCACATAGGGAAATAACCAATCATTCATAATCAAAATAACAGTTGAATCACATGAGCAAGTGTCACATCCACCTAGCCGGTACCCTACCTGGCATACCCGAGTGTGTGATCCAAAGCCCCGAAGATCAAGTATCGAGGTAATCAACCTCCCACATAGACAATAACATAATCATGAACATAAATAATCAATGTGCAAAAGATAAACAAAAGATCCAAATAAGGAAAGAATAAATCATATATAATCAGAGTACGAAAGACAATCAGAATGTCTAAATCAACAAAGTAAAGTGAGGCGGAATCCCACTCTACAACCAGCGGAAAAGTAGTTCTAAAAAGAAAAGGAAAAGGAATGAAAACTAATCCCAGTAGCAGGTACAATAAGTAACTAAATTGTTCTCAATCTTACAGACAACATCTCTACAAGTATAAATCTCAAAAATGGTGCAAGGGCGCTTCCACTCTATGGTCGGACTAAGCATCATACGCAACATAACCACCCGCGGAATCTTCAGCGTAATTGTCGTAACCGCAATCACCTTCCTGGAGATATGCCTCTTCTCCTTGCGGTTCTTCATACGAGCAGTCATGATACTCAGAACCTGTAGAGAAATCTAACAATACATTGCACAAAAGTAATGAGTTTCAAAGAAACCCAGTAAGGCAGTTAATCCATAACAACATAAATAGCAGGATTTCAAAGCAAAGTAAAATGCTATATGATATGAAACACATGATGCAATATGATTCTAACTCTATGTATGCTGGTCTCTATTGGCAGACATGCTTTAAGTCATAGCACCGTACTTCTTTGGGAAGGTCTCATCACACAATGCCTTTTGGTAGTGGGTCCGGCATCCCTTGGGACATTCCATGGCTGGGGGTTAAGTCACCACTCTCTCACATCACCATTGGTCTAAGTACTGGAGCATGTCAAGGTCAAAGCCTAGCCAAATGCAAGTCTCCTACTTAGTTACATCAAGTCAGATCCATATATGTCCCTTCCTCACCCCTGGCGATACTTTCCGGCATCGTTCACACTAAAGTCCTCATAGTCCCTGACTACGGACTCATCAACCCTATTGGTTATCCACATATGGTAAACGGGAAGCTCTCACATCCCCTCACGGGTTGGTTATCGGTCTTGAGCGCTCGTGAGCCCAAGTCTATCTATATGCAACCCTACCAATAAATGGCCCCCACAACGTGATTCCTGTCCTCTCACGGATTGGTTACCGGTCTTGAGCGCCCATGAATCCCCATTGCTACCATGGGTCATTCCGTCTCAATACCCCTCCGATTAGGGCTGACATAACAGGACATCCTAGCCAAACACTACTAGACATCCCTAAATATGTCATCCAACAGTTTAGGAAGGTGTCCAAAGGGCATCTCCGAAAACATCCCATAATATTCCCGTAGTTGTCCAAGGATAGAAGTGTCAAAAGGACTCCTCTCCTTTCCAAACCATACTTAATCATTCACAAACATAAATCTATAACATCACATATATGGTAACTTCTTTTATGGAAAGAAATCAATAATAACATCCAACTTGCATATATTTGGTAAGTAAATCATACATGAATCAATTTAGCATAAACAAGTAATGCTACTGTAATCAAGGTAGTTGCATAGTATATCAGTGTAAGAATATAATTAAGGAAATAAACCAAAGATTCAAATGTAGAAACTAGAACATACAATCTATGTAATTAAGGAAATAACCATCCTTACCTTATATAACTCGCAAAGGAATCTTAGGGAATCAAGTAAGGCCTTGACTAAACTTGGGAAGAAAGTCCTAAACAAGTGTATATAACTGATGTGTCCAAAATTTGCTCAGCCCTTAGATCTCCTGAGAATGACCTGCAAAACAAAGCGTCAGATGTGGCCGGACCACTGGGGTCGGGAGTCCACCTCCGAAGGCTAAGTCAGTTGATGAACTTAATCACAAACGGCTCTGCTAGAACACAGAGCTAAGGAATGAATAACTGGAATACGATTTAAATAGTAAGCATCTGAGTGTTCACGTTCAAGTGTGTGTATCTAGATCCCCCTCCCTTGTGGGGAGGCAATGTTTATATAGAGTGTACCTTCGAATCTTCTTCGTTGGATGTATATGAGCCTTCTTCGGATAGCCGTTGGATCTGAACAGATAGATCCGTTGAGCGATAGGCTTCTATTAGTTTGGACTAGTAGAGGACTCCTAGGATAATCCGATCGTTATCTGATGATTATCCTTCTGAAAGTGATAAGTGACAGCCGCCGAATTCTACCTGCAGTCATTAGGCTAATTAACCTCCTCCATAAGTATTGGATTAGGGCGTGCTTGTGGCTGATTAAGTTTTCTTCCTCAGCAAGCTACCTCCTGAACCCGGCTCGTTCGGAAACAAGTCGATTCCCTTTGTCTCGACCGGAGTCGAGGGTCGAACCAAGAGCGAACCAAGTTCGATCTTATTTTCTCTGTATCACGAGCCCCCCAGACCAAGCGTTCGGTCGATCTCGAGGGCTTGGTTTTTAACTGGGTTCGTCGCCAAGTAAAGGTCTTGCATAATCCTTTAAATGTCATTTCGCATTTAATCAGTAGTGTCGCTTTTTCCTCGAGCTTTGTGAGGGTGCCACTACACATTTTCCTGCAGTTGAAGCTATCGTGGCTCACGCAATCAAAATGACGGTTTCTGAACACCTTATTTTGGATTCGTGAGTTCAAACTTTCGAACCGTCTCCAAATCTTGATCGTTGATGCCAAATGAATCTCGATCGTCCATGTCCTCGAACATTCGTGCGGATGTTTAAAAGCTGTTCGTTGTCTTCGTCGGTTTCATTCTTCTTGTCTGGAATTTTGAAACCTCGTCGTCTTCTTTGCGCCTTTACGATTCTTTCGTTCTCGAGCTCTCTGCCTCAGTGAATCAGTAAGTTTACTGGTCTTTTTGCAAAGTTTACGTTCTGTCTCCAGGTTTCTTTTTCTCTAGAAACTGTCGTCAGACCTTTTAGTAATGGAAGATAATAGGGTTTCCCCTGTGCCAAGCACCGATAAAAGTGATAGTGGCAATGAGGCCTCTGTTTCTCTTCCCTCTGAGCAGTCGGATAGTGACAACAAAACCCTAACTGCTCTTTGGCGTGACTTCGCAGAACTTAGTCAACAAAGAGTAGAAGAAAGAACCGAGACTTCTTCTGTGCATCCTAAGTTTGGACCTTCCATGACTCCTAGGGCAACTGCCAAGTCTTCCAGGCGGTCAAAAGAATGCATCAAATCTGCCGATTGACCTGATTCTATAGCTTCCTCCTATAATGAGGAAAATCTTCCTTTAGCTGTCCAGGGTTTTGGGTTTCATCCTTCGTACCATCTTAGGGCTCCCAAATCAGATGAGAGAGTTGATTCAACCCTTCCGGGTGAATTTTCCTTGTATATAGATGCACTGGAAAGCGGGGTTCGCTTTCCTTTCTTCAATCCCTTATTTGCAGCTGTTCTAAATCATTGGGACATCTGTTCGGGAATGTTTCTTCCCAATAGCTAGCGTCTCATCGTCGGCTTCTTGGGATTATGTTTTGAACTTGGCATCACACCTTCTCTTCCTCTTTTCGTACATTTTCACATTCTTTCTATCTCCCATCCTCCTGGTTGAGTTGTGCTTTCCAAGCGCAACCGAGTGGAATTTGACTGGAGGGGCAGCATTCTTGCCAAAGGAACTTGCCTTTCTAATCTCAAAGGGTGGCGCAAGCGATATTTCTTCTGTCAAGCGCCTCAATCTGACCTTAACTTCCCGATCGTTTGGAAGTAGTATACTTCATACTCTGAGGGTAACTGGGTCCTTCCTTTATCCCAAGGAGATAGAGCGGCTGTCGGGAAGATCAAGTCAATTTCATGGTATCAAGAGATACATGGATATGAGATGCAATACAACTCCATCCTTCAATATTGGGGGTTGGCTCGACGTGAGCTCTATATCCGCCATGCTTTATTTCCTTGAAAATATTGAGAATTCTTTTAACTCTGACTCTTGCCTTTCTTTGTAGTGCCTCCAAGAATGGATCCCGAAAGTCTTCGGGTAAAAGCTGCCAAGGCTATTGTGACTGCTGAACGGAGGTCCCCTCGAGCCTTGACTGCAGAGCAAGTATCTTCTACACCACCCCCAGACCCTTCATACAAAGGTATCAGGAACCTGAAGCCAGTAGCTGACGCTTCGGGGAAAGGGAAAAAACCAATTGTTGAATAGATAGACCTCCCCTCTCCCACTCGATCCAAAAGGAAGCATGACTCAGCCGATGCTTCCGTCCCAAAGAAATCCAAAAAGAATAAGGAGTCTGAGGAGATCTTCATGCCTCAATGGACGCTGACACGAACAGATCGGGCAACTCAGGACCCTGAGAAGTCTGCCGAATGGAGCTCTCTTGGTCTTTTACCTGCCGATCGTCAGGCCTTTGAAGCTCTGGAGGATGACGCTCTTGTCAGTCACTCCACAAGGTATCAATTTTCTTGATCCTTTGCCAATCGCCCTGTAATCTTCTTTGAGATTTTCTGATAATCTCCCTGTCTTCTTAGGAATGCTGTGTTGAGCTTTTATCAACACATGGAGGCCTTGAGCCGAGTTGGTCGTAATGGCTCCTTGCTGCAGACCTGCGAAGAGAATTTGGCAAAGGCCAATTCCGAAGTCGATCGGCTGAAGAAGGCAGCCGAAGAGCTGAAGGAGAAGCATGAGGAGGAGCTGAATTCCTCAAGGAAGGAACTTGTCTCGTCCAATGTTCGTTCCCGCGACGCTGAACGTGAGGCCAGGAAGCACAAACAGGAGGCTATTGCCTTTGGCAAGAGCCTTGAGCAATGAGCGCCTATCGAAAATGGCAGTTCCCAATGAACCTGAACATATCAAGCCATACCTTCGGAGGAAATGCATCCGGAAGTATCTGAACAGTGTCCCCTTCACCAAATTAATGGGCCGCTTCAACCTTCAAGCTTATCGAGCGGGGCAAAACGATGTCTGGGAAAAAATCCTTGGATCCAACCCTTCCTTCGATACAACTCCCTTTCGAGAGGTGTGCCACAAAGAGATCTTCAGGAAGCTTAAGTTGGCCTTCCCGGATTGGGCTTTTGAAGAGGAGGATCCTATTCCAGCGGATCCAAATATTGAGGAGTATCTTGCTGATTCACCGCCTCTTCCCGAAGAACCTTCACAGCCTGCTTCGGAAAGAGATCCTGATAGAGACTCCTCGATTGATGATGCAGAAGAAACATAGGAAAACAAATCCCCTATGTATATATTTATATCTTTTGTAAGGGTTGGCCCCCCACATTATTGATGAAATAGAAATCAATCTCTTTTCTCGAACTCTTCCAATGATTGCCTTAATGCCTTTTCATCTCATATCCCAAAATATCGTCTTTAGGTCAAGACGTAAATGATATAAGTTAATCTTGCAGAGTAACTTGTACTTTAACTGGAGATATCGTTCGGGATATCACAGAGATGCGCTCGGGAGAAATGTGTTCATTTTTTGAACATTTATTCCCAACCGTTCCTCTACTTATTGCGAAGTCCAAACTTTTTCCTGCATTCGTATGCCAATCACTTCTCCCAAGGAATTTAATACTTCATGCGGTGTGACGGTTGATAGTATCATCATATCAGGTGAATATTGTTTCACGTGGAAACTTTGATAAGCCTATGAATTTTGAATTTGAAGCGCCGTTATTCCCTGACCGTTGATCCTTCATTTTGAGGAGTTCGAAGAGTCTCTTCAATCCTGTCCCTTGATTACCTTGGGGTTTCAACCGTTGCATCACATCTTGAGGCTATTTAAGCCTCAAAGGTACTTCACCTTCATCTTGCTATCTGCAAAAATTTATGTTTGATAGATTTGCAAAACGTCATTTTGTCTTCCTCATACTCTTGTCCTTCAACACCATCTTCGATCAGAAGTTTAAAAAGTAAGTCTTTTATCACGAATCTTCATCTCTTCATCTCCCTGAGTAAACTCCACAGTATTCATACTTTGGGTTTACTTATTAAGGAAGTTCTGAACTGTTCATGCTTAACAGAGACCTAGGGTTTCCCCTTTTTCTGTATGTTGTAGGATCTTCGTACTGACACTATTTTTTTATTTTTTTTGGTCTTTGCAGTGCCTCCCAGAATTGATTTGAGCTTTATTAGGGCGAATTCCTGTAAGAAAGCTACCCCAGTACCGACGAAGGTTGCTTCTTGTGAGGTGATTGCATCTGGTGAATCTTCTAAGCGTAAGGAGATTGCTGTTGGTGAATCTTCAGTCAGATTCCCACAGTTTTTGCTGGTGTTTCTCCTTCGCTTCCTCTACCTGAAGAAACCATTCGGTCCTTCAAGGAGGATGTGGCTCCCTTCGTCGTTGTTTGTACCGTTGATGCCTTGCTAGAGATACCGTCCAGGATCCCCTGATGAAGACCCTTCGAACATCTGAGGCAACTATGTTGGCATCTGATGAAAGCGCGGTCCCAGCAGGCGTATTTTCTATTTCCAACTCTAATGCTTGTTTGGCATCCTCCTCCTCTCCTTCTCTAGAGCCTGAGGATTTTGCCACTAGGAAGCGCCCTAGGTTGGCAGATGATGTAGCTCATCCTTCTCTTGATGTAGCTCATCCTTCTCTTTCTTCGAGGCAATCTGTCTTGGTGCCAAGCGAGTTTGACAAGGCACTGGAGTGGTGCACTGCTGTTCAAATGTCTGCCAAGAGCAGAGCGCTTTCCACCATGCCAGATAGTGACTTTATGAAGTCTCTGGTGTTGTAAGTTTTTCTTCATTTACTTTTTTTCTGAATATTTTTCTTTTGCTCATGACTAACTCGGAAGTTATTGCAGGATTCTCACTGATAACTTCCACAACCAAGTGGAAGCAGCCTCTAGACTTAGTAGACTGAGTGATGAAGTTTCCAGGCTTCGGGAAGATTCCAAAGCCAAAGACGCAGAAATTGCTCGTCTTGGAAACCTAGCTTGGGAGGTTGCAAAGGTGAAGAATTCTGTGATCGATCGTCTCCATTCAAATTTGGATGATGCCAGGGAGAATATCCAGCGGCTAGAACAAGGAGCAGGAAGGTCAGGGGTGAAAGGATCTGAAGCGTTACCCAAAGGCAAGTTGTTATTCCCTTGCCCGAATCCCTTCCAACTGATGTTCGCAGAGCTTGCATCTTCAAGTATTTGCACAGTAAGCCTTTTGTTGACATGCTAAATGCTTATAACTTGCAGGCCTACCAGGATGGCAAAAAGGAAGTATGGGAATCAATATTAAGGAGAGATCCTTATTTCAACACGACTCCTTACAATGCCAGTTGTCATCCTGAAGTGTTTGCAAAGCTGGGTCTTCCCCTTCCTGACTGGTCCAAGGATACAAACGACCTTCCACCTCCAGATCCGGATATCATGCATTATCTCGATGATTCCCCTCCTTATGCTCCTCTCCAAGGATTCAGTTATGAAGAGCTTGCTTTGAATGCAGGTTTGATCAACGATCAGGCCTCTTCTGGTCAAGCTGGATAAAGAGTATGGAATTGCAGAGGATTTTGATAACATGCTTTTTCCCGACTCTGTTCTTCTTCTTCTTGAATCTGTGTTGCTTCCTAACTCTGTATTACTTCTAGCAAAGCTCTTTCGATCTTGTTTAACTTCTTGATGATGTCTTTTTCTTTTGAACTAGTGAAGACTGTACCCCAACACTTGTTTATATATATATGCAGGTTGTAAAGGTTGGCCTCTTCTGGTCGCTTAAAGAAATAAAGAATTGAACTTCGTCCTTTGAACTTTGCTAGTCACTTGAGTCATTGTTGCAGTAGGTCTTATAATGCCTTTACTTAGAGATTTCCGGAGAAATTCAATAAGTCTGAGAAGGAACTCACTCGGGTTTTAAACCGATGCCTTGTAGAAGGACCCACACGGTTTTTAAACCGATGCCTTTACTTAAAGATTTTCGGAGAAATTCAATAAGTCTGAGAAGGAACTCACTTGGGTTTTAAACCGATGCCTTGTAGAAGGATCCACACGATTTTTAAACCGATGCCTTTACTTAAAGATTTCCAGAGAAATTCAATAAGTCTGAGAAGGAACTCACTCGGGTTTTAAACCGATGCCTTTTGATTTATCGCTGGATCTGCTCCTCGAATGTGTTGTATGATGCCCCCAATCAAAAGACAGTATGTTGAAAAACTGAAAATTGTATTGATTTAGTTTGAAATTTGTTACATCGTGAACGAAAATGATAATCTTCAGGGATAATATTTGTAATATCCAGCCCTATTCTAACCTTGACCCTGACCCGGATCCACTGTTGTATTCAGGTCCGAGGACCCGAAGCGGTGGAAGAAGAGATCTATGGACCATCCTGATTGATGATCATGATTTGGAGACCGAGTCCATGGACATTGACAATGATGCCCCTTGCTTAAATGCATTGTCAGTGTTTAAGGAAAGTCTGCGCATCGGAGAAGATTAACATGGTTGATGTACCAAATGACCTCCTGTGCACAATCCGAAGGTATTCCTAGAAACTAGACTTCTTGATTAAATTGTGGAAGAAAACCTCACTCAATTTGACCTTGTATAGCCTTTCAAATCCCTACTTGAAGTTGCTGTTCTAAACCTGAGTTTTCTGCTGAAATCATCTTGGTCGATACCATCGACCAAAAGCATCGACCAAAATGTCCCAGTCTGCCAAGTTAATGATTCCATGGAATATTCCTTTTCTATTTAATATGACCTCGAGCCTTGAGCCTTTTGCAATCATTTTTCTCACCTGGAAACGTGGGGAGAGCTTCCCAAAGCAGCTCCTTGGTTAGTGTGAAGGGTATCTCATCAAAGACACTTAGTTTATCATTGATTCTTGCCTTCATATTAGACCATTGGATTGGGTTAATTCCTTGATTTATAGTGTCCTACTACTGTTGTTAAGTATGCCTCCAAATTCCAGATTGATCCGAACACCGGAAGACTCATTTCGGACCAAAAATCCCCAAAATCCACTATTCTCGCCTTGAGGACTATTTTGGTCGATCATTTTGTCGATACCATCGACCAAAACCATCGACCAAAGTTGTTGCTGACAGCAACCTTGGTCAGTTTTGACTCGAATGACATCTGATCTTCCCGACTTCTTTCTAACTTATTATTGATGTCTGTTTAGGGCCTTAACACTTCTATTGGACTATTCTTGGTATTCTCAATTCATCATCAACTCATCCAAGGTAAGGATGGTTATCTCCATAAACATATAAGTCATCAAATATTGAATTGTGTTTTATTTAAAGAACGAAATCCCTTATTTTTCTTTCAATCATTATAAGACTGTTACATATGTGTTAGAACAGTAGCATTTAAATCTTTATACTCTTGTTGTGTCATCTTATCATTTTGATTTACTAATGTTTATAATGATTCGCTTCAATATCATGATTTGATTACTATTATGAATATGCATTGGATGCATGAGAAATGATGAGATTGAATATGTGATTGCTTACGTATGACTTGGGATTGGAGGGTGTCCTACTGACACTTCTGTCCTTGGGCATCGGAGGGAATAGTATGGGATGTTCTCCGATGGTGCCTATCGACACTTTCCCGAGTTATTGGATGACATACATAGGGGTGTCTAGTGGTGTGGCTAGGTTCATCCTTGTCGTGTCAAACCCGAATCGGAAGGGCATTGAGACCGAACAACCCGTGGTAGTGTATGGTTGGATGGGCGCTCTAGGCCGGTAGCCAATCCGGTAGGGGACATAAACCATGCTACGGATACCCGAAAGGGGCCATTTATTGGTAGGGTTGCATATGGATAGACTTGGGCTCACGGGCGCTCAAGACCGGTAACCAATCCGTGAGAGGACGTGAGAGCTTCCCGTTTACTATATGTGGATGACCAATAGGGTTGATGAGTCCGAAATCCGGGATTTCGCTGACTCTAGTGTGAAGGATACCGGAAAGGATCGCCGGGGGCGAGGAATGGACGTATCTGAATCTGACTTGACCGACTGAGTAGATGACTTGCATTGGGCTAGGCTTTACTGTGACATGCGCCAAAAGACTTGACCAAATGGTGATGTGAGAGAGCGGTGACCGATTCCCCTTACCATGGTTTTGATGACTTTACCGATCTTCCCCGGGCATTCCCAAGATATGGAAATGGGACTAACGACCCAGAGAAGTACGGTGCTATGACTTAAAGCATGTCTACCTTAGAGACCAGCATTCATAGAGTTAGACTCATATCTGCATCATATGTTCCATATCACATTGCATTATTATATGTTCTGAATGTGTATGATTTCTAATTATGGAATAACTTCCTTACTGAGTTCTTCGAACTCATTCCTTTTGTGCAAATGTTTTAGATTACATTCCAGGTACCAAAGATTACGATGGCACCTCCTATGAGGCGGACTATGATTCCACATACTACCCTCCGGGTAGTGGCGTCGGTGAGGATTCGTATATTGGAGCCGAGGAGGATTATTATTCGCACCAGGGTTAGCCCCACAGTTGTGCGGGAGCAGCAGCGCTGGGTTTACTTCGTCCGTACTGTTGAGGAGACTACTATTAGTATAGAAGAAACCCTAGCATAGTGCCCCATTCCCCTGGTGTATTTGTGGAACCTTAGATTTTGTAATTAACTTGTCTTAAATTATTCCGGTGATACTTGGATATGTAACTAACTTGATTTAATACTTTTCCGCTGCTCTGAGAGGGTGACTACCATACCTTCTCACCCTTTATGATTTTGATCATACCTTATCTATCATCTATATTCCGCACTCTGATTTAGTTAATCTTGTCTTATTCATGATACTTGATATTAGTTGTTTTTACCATTGATTATTACTGTTCATGATTGTGTTACCGTGTATGTGGGAGGCATGGACCTCAGATCATTGATCCTTGGACTGTGGATCACATCTCGGGTATTCCAAATGGGGTACCGGCTGGGTGGATGTGACAATATTTCTTCAGATGCCTGGCATTTCACGAACGATCCAACTCTTTCTGGGTTGTCAAGTTCTTCAGCTTGTAAGCTCCGGAACCGACTGGTTTGATAATCATATATGGTTCTTCCCATGAAGGGTCCAATTTCTTCTGATGGCGTGGATCTGAAGCTAATGTATTTCTCAATACCATCTCTCCTGCTGAGTACCGACGGTTTTTTACTCGGGAATTATAATGTGACTCTATTCTCCTTTGATAATGTTGAGTTCGTGCTATTGCTTTTGTACGAACCTCATCCAACAAATCAAGGCTATCAAGCAATCCTTGTTCATTCGCTTTTTCTTTGAATTCTTTGTCCCGTAATGTTCCCGCCATTACTTCCACAGGTGCTAATGCCTCAGATCCATATGCCATCTTAAAAGGAGATTCTCCTGTAGGTGTTCGAACCGTAGTTCTGTAAGCCCACAGGACATTCTGCAATTCTTCGACCCATAAGGCTTTTTCAGCTTCGAGTCTTCTCTTTATTCCCTCAAGTAGTGTCCGGTTCGTAACCTCTACCTAACCATTGCTTTGGGGATATGCCACTGATGACATACGATGCTTGATCAAATAAGTTGCACAAAATTGTTCAAACTGAGGACAGTCGAATTGGGTGCCATGATCGGTCATGATTATTTTTGGCATCCCAAACTGATATATAATCGACTCGAGTACGAACTTCTCCATCTTTTTTGCAGTAATGGTTGCCAGGGCGCTAGCCTCAACCCACTTGGTGAAGTAGTCTATTGCTACTATGAGATATTCTCTTCCGCCCGACGCCTTGGTGAATTTGCCCATGATATCAATTCCCCACATCGCAAAAGGGATGGGATCTAGAATCGAAGTCATGGTTTCAGCTGGGCATTCAGAAACCGTGGCATGGATTTGACAATTGCTACATCGGCGAACGTACTCCATAGCAGCTTGTTGGAGCTTAGGCCAGTATAAACCAAGCCTCAAAATTTTGTGTGCCAAGGCTCGACCACCAATGTGAGCACCACAAATTCCTTCATGCACTTCAGCCAGGGCTGACTCCGATCCTTCAGGACCCAAACATCTCAGGAGGGGGTCCAGAGTAGGATCTTCTGTACCGCCTCCCATTTTGCATAATGAATCCTGCCGACCGTTAATCTTGCCTCTTTCGGATCCTCTAGTAATTTATCATCTCTCAAATACTCGACTATGGGATCCATCTAGCAACGTTCTACTTCAATGTAGGACATTTCCTTCTCGTGATAACTTGGGAACGTTATCTCATCGATGTAGACCAAAGCGTCTAAATTCTTTTCTTTGGCATTGGCTAATCGGGATAGCTCATCTGCCATTGTATTTTCTTTTCTTGGGATCTGGCATACTTTCAGATTCCTAAACTCTTTCTGCAATACTTGCACAATTTCTTGATATTTCTGTAATCGGGGCTCCTTAACACCATATTCCCCCTGTACTTGGTTGACAATAAGTTGAGAGTCACTATAAATAGTTACGTCTACTATTGCCAAAGCTTTTGACAATCTAAGTCCAGCTATTAGTGTCACGTCCTCCCAGCCGGTACCCTATCTGGCATACCCGAGAGTGTGATCCACAGCCCGAAGATCAGGTATCGAGTGATCAACCTCCCACATAAACAATAACATAATCATGAACAATCATAATAAAAGTGCGGAAGATAAACCATAGATCCAATAAAGAAAGAATGAATCATAAATGAATCAGAATAATAGATATAGTCAGAGTGTCAAACAGATAAGTAAAGTGAGGCAAAAATCCCACTCTACAACCAGCGGAAAAGTAGCTCTAAAAGAATAAACTAGACAAAATCTAATCCCAGTAGCAAGTACATTGGGTAACTAAATTGTTCTCCACTTTATAGACAACATCCTTATAAGTGTAAATCTCATAAATGGCACAAGGACACTTCCACTCAATGGTCGGACTAAGCATTGTACGGAGCATAACCACTCGCAGGATCTTCAGTTTAATTGTGGTAACCGCAATCACCTTCCTGGAGATATGCCTCTTCGCCTTGCGCTTCTTCATAGGGACCGTCATAGTACTCAAGACTGCAGGGATAGTCTAACAAACATTTTACAATAAAGGAATGAGTTTCAAAGAAACTCAGTAAGGCAGTAAAAATCCATAATAACATAAATGGCAGGATTCCAGAACAACATAAATGCAATATGATATGAGACAAACAATGAATGAATGAATCTAACTCTATGTATGCTGGTCTCTATTGGCAGACATGCTTTAAGTCATAGCACCGTACTTCTTTAGGAAAGTCCACTCACATCCTCAACCATTTAAGATATCTTGGATTCTCTCACGGATCATTTCACCGGTCTTGAGCAGCCGATTGGTAATGGGTCCTTCATCCCTCGGGACAAACCATGGCGAGGGGGTTAAGTCAACACACTCTCTCACAACCATTTGGTATAAGTGCGGCGCATGTCGGGGTAAAACCTAGCCAAATGCAAGTCTTCTACTTAGTTACATCAAGTCAGATCCGAGATACGTCCATTCCTCGTCACGACGATCCTTTCCGGTATCCTTCACACTAGAGTCCTCATAGTCCCCGACTACGGACTCATCAACCCTATTGGTTATCCACATATGGTAAACGGGAAGCTCTCACGTCCTCTCACGGGTTGGTTACCGGTCTTAAGCGCCCGTGAGCCCAAGTCTAACCATATGCAACCCTACCAATAAATGGCCCCCACAATGTGATTCCTGTCCTCTCACGGGTTGGTTACCGGTCTTGAGCGCCCATGAATCCCCATTGCTACCACGGGTCGTTCGGTCTCAATACCCCTCCGATTAGGGTCGACATAACAGGACATCCTAGCCAAACACTACTAGACAATCCTAGATATGTCATCCAACAGTTTAGGAAGGTGTCCAGGAGGGCATCTCCGGAAACATCCCATAATATTCCCGTAGTAGTCCAAGGACAGAAATGTCAAAAGGACACCTCTCCTTTCCAAACCATACTTAAGCATACACATGCATCAATTCATATCATCACATATATGGTAACTTCATATATGGAAAGAAATCAATAATTACAATCACTTGTATATAATTGGTAAGTAAATCATACATGAATCAATTTAATATGAATAAGTAATGCTACTGTAATCAAAGTTATGCAACAGTAGTATATCATTGTAAGAATCTAATTTAGGAAACATGTCAATGATATTCAAATATAGAAACTAGATTCATGCTATCTATGTAATTAAGGAAATAACCATCCTTACCTTTTATAACTTGCAAAGGAATCCTAAGAAATCAAGTAAGATCTTGGCAAACTTGAGAAGGAGGTCCTAAACAAGTATATACAACATATTAGGAAAGATCCCTAACAGAAAAGATACCAAAACATCCAACACGGACCAATTCGGAGTTGCTTTGTACTCATTGGTCGAGTGGATTGGTCGATTGGACCAATCGACCAATCAGTCGACCAATGCGATACGATAACCTAAAAAAACAAAGTTTTAAGATATGAAATCCGAATTTGGTGGTTCAAAAGGGTACTAATCAAGGGGTAAACTACATCAGTAGTATTCTAACATATAGGGGACTTCAAAACACCAATCAATTCAAGACTTCATGATCCAAATTAGGAAACAAAAAGTTACCATAATTAGATCAACCATGGATCTTGATGAATTCGAAATAGAAATCAAAGACAAGAACAATAGGAGGATGGATCATTGCTTCAGGTAAAGGTATCATGAAAACATACTTAGATCTTCAAGGAACAAGGCTTAGAAGCATAAATCTAAATAAGGAAATAAAACCTACCATATATGTAACTACCATGCTTCATGAAGAACACATAGTATGGTAGAAGAGAACAACTAGAAATTGATAGATTATGGATCATGGAAAGAAAACACAGTAATTAACTACTAACATGATCAATATAGAAGATCCAAAGAGATCAGAATTCAAATCAGAAGTTTAACAAGATTAGATCATGGTTTGATCATGATTCCTTCAAAAGCTTGCAATGATCATGGTTAAGATCATTGTTCTAGCCTCAAATCCTTAGGATGATCATGAGAACATGTTCAGAGATGTTTGCAACAGAGAATGTAGCATCTCTTCTACTGTCTCAACTCAAAAAGGAAAGAAAAAGAAAGATGGAGGAGAAGAAGAGAGAGTAGACATACCTTTTGATGCAAAAGGAAGAGTTTCGACGAAGATCCGTCAAGAAAACACCAAGGATGCAAGGGAGATGACTTGCAGAGGTCTTTGGTTCGTTCCAAAGAGTTTGGAGGCAGCAAATACGAAGTGGACTCGAGATTGGACTTAAATAGAGCAAGAAAAACCTAATTGCCAAAGACAGCACTCATTGGTCGAGTGGATTGGTTGACTGGCCCACTCGACCAATCAGTCGACCAATGCTGACAGCAAGACCAAAACAGGGAATTGAAGGCCCAGATCAAATCCAATCCTAAAGGGGTTTTGCACACATGTCAAGTGACTTACCTAATAGGTAGAAATGCCTTCAAACCAAGATAGAGAGCACTCCAAGTCCATCAACTAATCCGATCTTCATCAAGATTCAGTTTCCATAAATAGAACTTCATCATCAACTTTCCTAGATCCAAAGCCAGACACCAAGTCCTCCACTGGGATGGCCCAAAGCTGACTTCTTACTTTACTCCGGGTCATCGGACCTACAATTAACAAGGTTTCCGGGTCAAGGTTAGGGCTGGGTTTTACAATTAGGGCTTCGTACTCTGCTTCATTATTACTTGCTTCGAATGCAAATCTTAGTGCATATCAAATAATGAATCCTGCTAGGCTCTTTAGGAGAATTCCAACTCCTGCTCCATCTTTGTTACTTGATCCATCCACATATACCTCCCAGACAGTCGGGATAGTGGGCTAGATAACTTCTTCCACGGGTGCAGTAGTCTCTACCACAAAGTCGGCTAGTGCTTGAGCTTTGATTGCTGTTCGAGGCTTAAAGCTTACTTGGAACTCACTGAGTTCAACCGACCATGCTACCATTCTTCCAGATAAATCAGGTTTACGAAGAACTTTACTAACAGGAAAAGTAGTAAATACCTCGATGGAATGAGCTTGAAAATATGGCCGTAGTTTTCTAGCTGCTATCATAAGAGCTAGAGCCTACTTCTCAATTTGAGAATATCGAGTTTCCGCGTTCAGTAATACGTGACTGACATAATATATTGGCCATTGCTTCTTATCCTTTTCCTAAACAAGAACTGCACTGACCGCTGAAGGTGATGCTGCTAAATATATCTGCAAAACTTCCCCCTTCTCGGGTCGAGATAATAGTGGTGGTCTTCCTAGTGTCTCCTTCAGTTCCTCGAAAGCTTTCTGACACTCTTCAGTCCATTTTGCCTCCTTGCTTCCCCTCAAGTCTTTGAGAGTTTTGAAAAAAGGTGGACACTTTTCTCCTGATTGTGAGATGAAACGGTTCAAAGCGGCTACTCTCCCCATTAAGCATTGTACATCTTGAACAGTTTTGGGGGCCTCCATGTCAATTAAGGCCTGTATTTTGGCTGGATTAGCCTCAATACCCCTTTGTGATACCATGAAGCCCAAAAATTTGCCTGACGAGACTCCGAAGGCACACTTCTCCGGATTCAGCTTCATCTAGTATTTTCGTAGTACCGAAAATACCTCTGTGAAATCTTCAATATGTCTCGCTCTTGCAATGCTCTTTACCAGCATATCGTCAACATAAGCCTCGACATTTTTCCCGATCAAATCCTTGAATATTTTGTTGATAGCCCTTTGGTAAGTAGCCCCTTCATTCTTCAGGCCAAAAGGCATGACTTTATAATAAAAACTTTCACGATCAGTCATGAAACTCAAGGTTTTCGTCCTCCTTATTCATGAGGATTTGATTATAACCTGAATAAGCATCCATGAAACTCAAGGTTTCATACCCTGCAGTTGCATCTATCAGCAGATCAATCCTAAGCAACGGGTAACAATCTTTAGGGCAAGCCTTGTTGAGGTCTGTGTAGTCTGTACACATTCTCCATTTCCCGTTTGCCTTTTTGACCATCACAACATTGGCCAGCCAGATGGGGCATTCAATTGGTTCGATGAAACCAGAACTTTTCAGCTTCTCGACTTCGCCTTGAACGGCTTCATATTTTTCCATTGAGAAATTTCTCCTTCGTTGGATAACTGGTTTTACCTTGGGATCTAACCAAAGTTTGTGTTCTGCAACATGCCTATCGATTCCTGGCATATCGTCTGTAGACCATGCGAACACGTCACTATTTTGCTGAAGAAAAGACTTTAACTCCCCTTTGAATTCTTCCAGCTCTTCAGACCCGATATAGGTAACTCTTTTGTCATCATCGGGATACAACTATATTTGCTCAAGCTTTTCTACTGGCTCGGGTCTTTGCATTTCTGCCTCATCCCGATCATCTCGTACTTCAATTGGTAATGCCGTTACCTTTCTCGGGCCTTCCTTGTCTTTCAAATATGCAACATAACATTGCCGAGAGATTCTCTGGGTCGATTTAACTTGACCGACTCCCATCTCAGTCGGGAATTTAATTTTGAGGTGCTTCGTTGAAACAATAGCACCTAATTTTGACAACGATGGTCTCCCAAGAATTACATTGTAAGTAGGAAGATCTCGAACCACCAAGAAATTTACCCGAACGGTGGCTTCCTTAGGGAAGCTTCCAATTGATAGGTCCAACTGGACCGATCCTTCCGCAACTGCAGATGATCCTGCAAAGCCATATAGATGTGTGGATGATGGCTCCATCAAGTCTTCACCCACCTTAAGTTTTTGATAAGCTGCATAAGATAAAAGATCTGCAGCAGATTCGGTGTCAATTAACACCCTGTGTACTTCGCGTCTTGCGATCTCTACCTTGATGACTATGGCATCATCATGAGGCAGGCCAAACGCCCTCTCATCTTCTTCTCCAAAGGTGATCGAACCCTCACCATTTGGTCTCTTATGCTTCTGCGTTTCTCCGGTCTCAACAAATTTTGATTTTGCTTTCAGCCTCCGGAGTGATTCAAGCTCGGGACCACCGAAGATGGTAAGGATCGGTGATCGAGTAGCATCAATTACCTCCTTACCCTTCTTAGATTTAGGAGCCTCCTTCGGTTGGTCTGGGCTAACCGAACGGTCCCTGCCTCACGTGGTTCCTCTCGCCTTCTACTGACGAAGCTGGACAAATGTCCTTGGGATATCAATCTCTCAATATCTGCCTTTAAATGTCTACAATGATTGGTATAATGACCGTAATCTTTATGGAAACGGCAATATTTTTCTTGATCTTGCTCCCCTGGTTTTGAAGGAATCTTCGGAGGCCACTTCAAGATATTCCGCCTTTTGATAATGTTCAGAATATCAGCCCGAGGAGTATTTAATGGAGTATACTTGCCTTTGTCGGGAGATCTCTGCCGCCACACCTGATAAGGCTTTCCAACTCGATCACGAATGTTCTGCTTTGGCTTCTGCTTGTTCTCAGGAACCTTTTGTTCTTTTGCGGAGACTTTATTGTCTCCCTAGAGTGCATCCAAGATTTCCGTGACTTCCGCTTGCTTTTGGCATCTATGTATCAATTCAACATAAGTTGTGGGCATGTCTTGAAGTAATAACTCCAAGAGTCTTCGATTAGTGAGTCCAGTGAACAAGGCAGTTTTAGCTACTTGTTCATCTAGATTCTCTATCTCCATTGTAACTCTGTTGAACCTTTTCAGATATTCCCGAATTGGCTCATTCTTCCCTTGTCTAATAGTAAACAAGGTTTCTTCAGTCTTCTTGATATGAATTCCACTCTGGAACCGCCCTATGAATTTACATGCCAACTCGTCGAAATTCACGATCCTCCCTGATGGAAGGTTTGAGAACCGTTTCTGTGCCGCTCCAGTTAAAGATGAACCAAAGACCCTGCAGAGAATTTCATCGAATTACCTGCAACTGCCATAGTCTGCTGATAATAACCGTGTGGGCTGTAGGATCTCCGGAGCCGTCAAATGTAGAAAAAGTTGGCAACGGAAATTGTGAGGAAACTGGTATCCGGCAATGGGTTCGGCAAACGGAGTCTTTCGAATAATTGAATAGATATCATCAGTTATCCTACCTTTCGCCAATTGTCCGAGCTTCTGATTGATATTAGCTAGTTCCTGACCAATATGTGTCGATCAATCTTCAGCAACACGATCACAACCCCGAACAACGTAATCATTATCACAAACAGCGCGATCATCTCGAACAGCTCGATCATCACGAACAGTTCGATCATCATGAGCAACTCGTCTAATAGTTGGTGAGTGAGTTCTCACTCCGGTAACCAACCGTGTATTTGAATCAGTAGTACTCCCTTGTGGTCCGTCAAACTGATCATCACGCCTAGGGAGTTTTTCAGATCTCTTGGGTACTCGGTCTTCTTCACAGAAGTTTTGACCGACATTTTGTTCGTCAATTAATCTCCGCTACGATGCACGCCTTCCCGTATCACGATGATCAGGCTTTGGTGGTATCACCACCTGTCTGGTCAGTGCATGGAGTGCCTGATTTACATCCAACATCTGGAGTTTCAATTGATCTAGTTGATACTGGAGTGTCTCTGGAGGATTATTACCTCCTTGACCACCATCTACCCCGAGCGGCCGACTACTTCCCTGGGGAATATCTGGATTGTTTACTCCAAGAATTTGAATACCAGCATCCCGCTGTGCAGCAGCGGCTGTTGCTGCCGCTGATCTAGTCAGCATGGCTTTCTGAAATGTTTCCCACACACGGCGCCAAATGATGCGTCCAAAATTTGCTCAGCCCTTAGATCTCCTGAGAATGACCTGCAAAACAAAGCGTCAAATGTGGCCCGACCGCTGGGGTCGAGAGTCAACCTCTGAAGGCTAAGTCAGTTGATGAACTTAATCACAAACGGCTCTGCTAGAACATAGAGCTAAGGAATGAATATCTAGAATACGATTCAGATAGTAAGCATCTGAGTGTTCACGTTCAAGTGTGTGTATCTAGATCCCCCTCCCTTGTGGGGAGGCAATGTTTATATAGAGTGTACCTTTGAATCTTCTTCGTTGGATGTATATGAGCCTTCTTCGGATAGCCATTGGATCTCAACAGATAGAAGACAAAGGGAATCTTCTTCGTTGGATGTATATGAGCCTTCTTCGGATAGACTTCTATTAGTTTGGACTAGTAGAGGACTCCTAGGATAATCCGATCGTTATCTGATGATTATCCTTTTGAAAGTTATAAGTGACAGCCGCCGAATTCTGCCTGGCATCATTAGGTTAATTAACCTCCTCCATAAGTATTGGATTAGGGCGTGCTTGTGGCTGATTAAGTTTTCTTCCTCAGCAAGCTACCTCCTGAACCGGCTCGTTCAGAAACAAGTCGGTTCCCTTTGTCTCGACAGGAGTCGAGGGTCGAACCAAGAGCGAACCAAGTTCGATCGTATTTTCTCCGTATTAATAACATATTATGAAAGATACTAAAATGGAAAGATATCAAAACATCCAAAATAGACCAAATATGAGGTTGTTGTACTCATTGGTCGATTGGATTCGTCTACTGCCTTAGTCGACCAATGAGTCGACCAACAGAGATAGTTGCCTTCAGAAATCAGAATTTTAGAATATGAAACCGAATTTGGTGGTTCAAAAGGGTACTAAACAAGGGGGAAACCACAATGGAACTATACTAGTATATAGAGGACTTCAAAACATTAATCATATCAAGTCTTCAAGTTACAAATTAGGAAACAAAAAGTAACCATAATTAGATCAATCATGGTTCTTGAAGAATTCCTAGTAAAAATCATGGACAAGAAAAATAGGATGATGGATCACTAATTGTGATAAAGAAATCATGAAAAGCATGCATAGATCTTCAAGAAAATTAGATCTAAGACTGAAGAACATCAATCTAATTAAGGAAAGTGAATGAATACATGTTTTCCTTCAAAAGCGAGTGATGATCTTGATGAAGATCATCCACCAAGCTTTAGATCCTTAGGAAAAGAGAGGGAAAGAGTATAGTGATGGTTGCAACAGAGATACAACATCACTACTACTGTCCTCAATCAGAAAAGGAAACAAAAATAATGGAGAATCAAAGATGAAACATAGAAGAGGATGATCACATACCTTTTTGTGTAAAAGCAGGAGTTTTGACGAAGATCCGTCAAGAAAATCACCAAGGATGCAAGGGAAATGATTTGCAGAGGGCTCTGGTACATTCCAAAGAGTTTGGAGGCAGAAAATACGAAGTAGACTCGAGATTGGACTTAAATAGAGCAAGCAAAGACCTAATCAGCAAAATCAGATCTCATTGGTCGATTGGATTTGTCGACTGACCCAGTCGACCAATCAGGACAGCAAGTCCAAAACATGGAAATGAAGGTTCAGATCAACTCCAAACATAAAGGGGTTTTGCACACACATTAAGTGACTTACCTAGTAGGTAGAAATGCCTTCGAACCCAACCAGAGAGTATTCCAAGTCTATCAACTAATTCCATCTTCATCAGGGTGCAGTTTCCATAAATGGAACACTGACATCAACACTCATGGATTCTAAGCTAGCCACCAAGTATTCCACTAGAATGGCCCATAACTAACTTCTTGCTTTACTTCGGGTTGTTGGACCTACAAACAACAGGGTTTCCGGGCCAAGGTTAGGGCTGGGTTTCACAGCAATCCTATTGTAGTTCCAGAATTATAGCAAGCAATGTAACCATAAGAAAGTTATAAAAACAGTAGTATGATCATGCAATTCGAATCAAATACAAGCAATCATGTATTTAGGTTAATTGAGAACAAGCATCCTTACCTTAATTAACTTTGAAGAATTTCGGAGAAAAGAATGAGGGTAGGTCCAAAGTATTCAAATAAATCCTAAACAAATAGAGGTTAAGCATTAGGAACAAACTAGAAGATTGGAAGTGAAATGGACCAAAACAGGCCAAGACTTGCTATCACTGACTCTATTGGTCGATCAGGGGATCGACCGACACTGTTCTATATGCACAAAATCCCTAATTTTTTATTTGAAACTCAACTTCTAGGATTCAAAACACACTGAAATTTTAAGGGAAACTCTAGAATAGTAAACTAAGACTATCTAGCATAGATTAGGCATCAACAATGATCATTAGAGTAGAATTCTAATTTAATCAAAAGCTAGAGAGAATGGGAATTCAGTCTAGAAAGAAAAGAATAGTAGACCATAGTCAAGAATAATCATGGGAATGAATCTAGCATGCTTTAGAAATCAAAAACCTAGAATGGATAGTCCATCATGAAGATCACACTTGATTTCCCTTCAAAATCATCATATGGAGATTCACAAAGTTATAGAGTGTATGGAGATCCACTCTAGAATAGTAGGGATTGGAGGATCAGTCATGGGAATGACAATAGATCATCCTCTCAATCACAGAGAATAGAAGAATTCAATAGGATAATAGATCAAGTGAGGTGTGGGAGTGAATACCAACCTTAAGGAAGAAGATTCGCCGAGAAGCTTTGAGGATTTGATGAGGATCTTCCACAACTCCAATGTGAGTGCTTGAGAGAGGTTTCCCACATTCTCCAGAGGCTGAGGAACATAATGGGGCTGATTACCATGAATTTATAATATAAAGAACATCAAAAACCAAAAAATTCAGAGATTTACAAAACTGCCCCTGTCCTTGTTGGTCACTCAGCTTGGTCTGTCAGGCTGATCGACCAAGGTGATTGACCAACACTGACAACAAGCCCAAAAACAGGGTTTTCAAGCTCCAAACCTCAAAATTCCAAAGGGGCTTCTCCCAACTCAAAAAGTGACTTACCTAGCATTGAGGGACCTTCCAAAACATGTCAAGTTAGGGCTCAAGTCCATCAAGAAGTTCTTCATCATCAAGATGCAGTTTCTTCTCCAACTCAGGCATGGTTTCCATATACGGAATTCCATCATTAATTTTCATGGGTTTTGGGTCAAACACCATGTCTTCCTCTGAGATGGCCCACAATTGCCTTATACCTTCACTTCGAGTCTTTGGACCTACAAACAAATGAATTTCCGGATTAGGGTTTGGGCTGGATTTCACATTACCCCCCCCCCCTTAAAAGAAATTTCATCCTCGAAATTGAAAGCATACCTGGGTTTCCAAAAAGATAGGGAAATTTCTCTTTCATCCCTTCTTCCTTCTCCCAAGAAGCTTCTTCAGGGGTGTGGTGCTTCCACCAAATCTTCACCAAGGGAATGGTCCAATTTCACAACTATTTGTCCTTTTCGTCTAGGATTTTAACCAGTTCTTCATTGTAAGAATGATCATCACTAAGTCCTTCAAGTTCTTGTTGTAGTATGTATTTCGGATTCTCTACCTATTGCTGAAGCATCGATATATGGAAAACATTATAAACTCCAGTAAGAGACGGAGGTAAGGCCAAATAGTACGCAATAGGTCCAACCTTTTCCAGAATCTCATAAGGTCCAATGAACCGAGGGCTAAGCTTTCCTTTAACATTGAATCTCATCACACCTTTCACAGGTGACACCTTCAGGAAAACTTTCTCCCCAACTTGAAATTCGAAATCGGTCCTTCCCTATCTGCATACGATTTCTATCTTGACTGGGCTGATTTGACTCTCTCTCTAATATGTCCACCATTACACTTGTAGCTTCAATCATTTCTAGACCTAACACTTTTCTTTCACCAGTCTCAGTCCAATACAAGGGTGTTCTACAAGTGTTTCCATACAAAGCCTAGAATGGAGCCATGCCTATAGTTGCTTGATATCTGTTGTTGTAGGCAAACTCAACCAAAGCTAAGTGTTTATCCTAGTTGCCACCCATATCCACAATGCAAGATCTAAGCATGTCTTCCAAAATCTGAATTGTCCGCTCAGATTGTCCATCATTCTGTGGATGATGAGCACTACTCAAATTTAACCAGGTTCCCAAGCCTTTCTACAAACTATATTTTCAAAGTTCCCAATACAATTTGCATCCAGCTTCAAATACCAAACCTCTTATGAATAGGGGGCATACAAGGGTGACAGAGCAATGTTAACAATTATTCAAAAGGCTTCAGTATTAACTAAATGGGTCCTTTCAAAAGCTTAGAAAATTCTCAAGAATTTTCTAAGTATGAGGCATCGGTTAGCCTAGACTGAATGGGACCTCCAAAAGCTTAGAAAAATTCTCAGGAATTTTCTAAGTATGAAAATATTTAAGAATTTTCTAAGTATGAGGCATCAGTTAGCCTATACCAAATGGGACCTCCAAAAGCTTAGAAAAATTCTCAAGAATTTTCTAAGTATGAAAATTCTTGAGAATTTTCTAAGTATGAGGCATCGATTAGCCTAGACCAAATGAGACCTCCAAAAGCTAAAAAAATTCTCAGGAATTTTTTAAGTATGAGGCATCGGTTAGCCTAGACCGAATGAGACCTCCAAAAGCTTAGAAAAATTCTCAAGAATCTTCCAAGTATGAAAATTCTCAGGAATTTTCTAAGTATGAGGCATCGGTAGCCTAAACCGAATGAGACCTCCTCACATAGAAAAATTCTCAGGAATTTTCTAAGTATAAGGTATTGGTTATGTGAAACCCAACCCTAACCTTGACCCGGAAAACCTATTGTTTGTAGGTCCAGCAACTCGAAGTAAGGCAAGAAGTCAGCTTTGGGTCATTTCAGTAGAAGACTTGGTGGCTTGATTGAAATCCTTGAGTGTTGATGTCGGTGTTCCATTTATGGAAATTGCACCCTGTTGAAGATCGGATTAGTTGATGGACTTGGAGTGCTCTCTGTATTGGTTCGAAGGCATTTCTACCTACTAGGTATGTCACTTTAGGTGTGTGCAAAACCCCTTGATGTTTGGACTTGATTTGAGCCTTCAATTCCCTATTTTGAAGTTGCTGTTCTGATTGGTCGACTCATTGGTCGACTGGACCAGTCGACCAATCAATCGACCAATTGATTATGTTTTTGTAAATTAGGTCGTGGCTACTCTATTTAAGTCTAATCTCGGGAATACTCCGCCTCATCTTCCTCCTAAGCCTCTGGAACGAGTCAGAACTCCATTCTAATCAATTCCCTTGCATCCTTGGTTGATATCTCGCAAGAACTGAAGTAATCTTCATCCTCCTGCATCAAAGGTATGTCTATACTCTCTTTCTCTTCTCCATCTCTGATTTTATTTTCTTTGATCTGTTCTTGGTTGAGATCAGGAAGATGATGTTGCATTCTTGCAACCATCTATTCCATGATCTCATTCGATTCTTTAAGATCTATGATCATCGTCATGATCTTAACCCTAAATAGTTGAACTCTTGGAACCCTAGCCAATTAAATTCTTGTAACCCTAACCCTTGAATGATCTTTCTGGAAACCTTTTGGTAACCTCCCATGTGAGGGAAACCTCATGGGTAATATTTAGGTTAATCTAAATTTGATCTTCTATGTTTTTCTTGTTATTATTGGCCAACAATTTACTTCCCTTTCATCCTGTGATCTTAACCTTTCATGAAAGCCAAAAAGGTTGAAACCCTAACTTCTTGGATATATGTTATTGACCCTGTTAATAGCCAATTAATGTGTTTTCCTTACAAGAATTGCAACCTATCATCCTCTAATTCTTTATCCTTGATCATACTATGTTTTCTTCATGATCCATGATTTAACTTAATTAGGTTAACTTTTTGGTTCCTGAGTTGTGACTTGGAAACTTGATTTGGTTGGTGGTTTGATGTCCTCTATATACTTGGATGCTACCATTATAGTTTCCCCCTTATTTTGTACCCTTTTGAACCACCAAATTCGGTTTTTTTTTCTAAAATTCGGATTCTTGAAAGCCACTGTCTCTATTGGTCGACTCATTGGTCGACTGGGACAGTAGACCAATCAATCGACCAATGAGTACAACAACCTCATTCTTGGTCTGTTTTGATTGATTTTATATCTTTCCTTCTATGTATCTTTCCTAACATGTTGTATACACTTGTTTAAGACTTTCTTCTCAGGTTTAGTCAAGGTCTTACTTGATTCCCTAAGTTCCTTTACGAGTTAGAAGGTAAGGACAGTTATTCTTTAATTACATAGATCGCATACTCTCTAGTTTCTACCTTATGAAACTATGAGTTTACCTATTGTTGTTATACTTTATATTTCTGATTTACTACTGTGAGAATAGTAGCACTTGCTTATGTTTTCTTTTTATTATTTAAGCTTATGTGAATTGCTTATTACTATATTGTTTAAAGATTGGATCATGACTGTATACTCTCTTGTATATGATGAACTGTTGATTGTGTATGTCATGTCTGATCTGAGATTGTGTCTGATTAGGTATGATTTGGGATTGAGAGGTGTCCTTTTGACACTTCTGTCCTTGGACATTATCGAATATAGTATGGGATGTTTCCGGGGTTGCCCATCGACGCTTTCCCGAATTATTGATTGTCATACCTAAGACTGTCTAGCAGTGTTTGGGCTAGGATGTCCCTGTTATATCAGACCCAAATCGGAAGGGTATTGAGACCTAATGACCCATGGCAGCAATGGGGATTCACGGGCGCTTAAGACCGGTAACCAACCCGTGAGAGGACGGGAATCACATTGTGGGGGCAATGTATTGGAGGGTTGCATATGGCTAGACTTGGGCTCATGGGTGCTTAAGACCGGTGAGTTATATCCGTGAGGGGACATGAGAGCTTCCCGTTTACCATATGTGGATAACTAATAGGGTCGATGAGTCCGTAGTCCGGGACTATTAGGACTTTAGTGGAAAGGATACCGGAAAGGATCCTGAGAGGGGAAGAATGGAAGTATCTGGACCTGAGTTGATGTAACTGAGTAGATGACTTGCATTGGGCTAGGATTTACCCTGACATGTGCCACTACTTAGACCAAATGGTGATGTGAGAGAGCGGTGACTTAACCCCCAGCCATGGATTGTCCCGAGGGATGCCGGACCCACTACCAACAGGAGCCGTATGCGTGACTTACCCAAAGAAGTACGGTGCTATAACTTAAAGCATGTCTGCCAATAGAGACCAGCATACATAGAGTTTAGATGCATACATACATTATCTGTTTCATACTGCATTGCATCTTGCTATGTTCTGCCACATGTTATTTATGTTGTTATGGATTAACTACCTTACTGAGTTTCTTCGAAACTCATTCCTTTTTGTACATTGTTTTGTTAGACTATTCTACATGTACTGACTACTATGAAGAACAGTACACTGAAGCGCAAGCCGATGAAGCATACTACACGCAAGGTGTTGGCGACAATCAAGATTACTCTGATGATCCCTCAGTTGATCAAGTTTCGTACTACGATTAAAGGCAATATGGAGTTGGAACATCTCCGTTGGATTGATGAAGTCCACTATTTTGAAGATGTCATCTATAGGATAGAAGACTCTTAAGTTTTGATATCTTTCTTATTTCCTTTGTTTTAGTTGTAATTCCTTTTAGACTTACATACTACATTCCGCTGTATTTGTGGAGTGAGTTTCCGCCTCACTTTACTTCTTTTGATATCTACAGATATCTGGTATCATTTTCCGTACTCTAACTATATTGTTTATTCATTTCTTGTTTTGAACCTTGTTTATAATATTAAACCCTAATTATTTCCTGTTTATGATTATGTTATTGAATATGTGGGATGATGATTTCCTCGATACTTGATCTTCGAGGCTGTGGATCACACTCTCGGGTATGCCAGTTAGGTTACCGGCTGGGAGGATGTGACAGGTTAGCCTAAACCGAATGAAACCTCCTAACACTTAGAAAAAATCTCAAGAATTTTCTAAGTATGAGGCATCGATTAGCCTAGACTGAATGAGACCTCCCAACACTTAGAAAAATCCTCTGGAATTTTCTAATTACAAGGCATCGGTCAACCTAAACCGAATGAGATACTCCAGCATCGGTCCAACATAGAAACTCCCCATTACTTAGAAAAAGTTTTAGAATTTTTCCTAAGTATATGTCATTGGTACACCTAAATGTTATCCATGAGATAAAGTATTCTTAGAAACAATGGAAGGAAATAATTCTTCATTGATATTTTGAACAACCGGAGCGGACCAACCCTTACAAAAAAAGAAAAGAGAAGAGAAAATTACAGAAAAGATACCTAACGCAGTCAGTACCAACAAAAAAAACACAGTTATCATTCTTGAGCGGGTTCGGGATTGAGGATTTCTTGAGGTTTTGCGGCTGGGATTTGCTCTAGAGGAGGAACTTGATTGTCTTGAATCACTTCAGCTTTAGGAGTAAGAGGAGGAGAATCACTGAGATAGTATTCAACGTTTGGATTAGCTGTCGGAGGATTTTCCTTCGATCAGACCCATTTGGGAAGAGGCTGTCTTAGAGAATCAAACACTTATGGATGGCCAACTTCCTGAAAGGGGCTGGTGTCGAAGGCCGGGTCGACCGTTAAAATGGCCTTCCATACCTCATTTTTCCCATCTTATAGGCCTGGGTGTTGAAAGGAACCAACAACTCATTGAAAGGCTTACAATTCAGATATTTCCTAATGCAAGCCTTTCTGGCTTCCTCAGAGATGTGTTTGGGCTTTGAAGGAGCCACCCGATCTTGGAGATCTTCCTTCTCCTTCTTTAGATTCTCGATTCTCTTCTTGGACTCCATCAACATCCCTTGAAGGCTCCTCACTTCCTGATCAAGACAGACAATTCTCCCGACAGCAGCCTCTAAGTCTTTATTGGCCCTTCCCAGCTTCATATTTTCCTCCTTAAGCTTCAAGCTTTCTTCTTTCAACCGAGTAACCTCGGCACCCCTAGACTTCATCTCCTCCTCCAGCCATTTTTATTGAGCACTAAGACGCCTGATCCAAACATGGCTTCCATTTGACGGTGAAAGTCGTCTGCAATCACTCTGAGAAAAACATTGAAGACCAAGGATCAAGTTCGGGAAAATTCAAACACTTATGAATTACAAGAAAATTTTGAGAGAGAATTGCTACCTAAGTGAGGAATTTACAAATCCCTCATCACTGACTAACTTAAGAACATTGGTGTCGGTTGGCATTTGGGCGAAGGTGCCCACTGCAAAGCTTTCTCACAGTCTTGGGTGACCTGATCGGTCACCTTCAATTTCCATTGGGGAACATAGATCTCCCCTGCCTCTCGAACCATTCGCTGTTTTTTCGATGCAACGTCATTGGTCAAGTCATGTCTCCTCTTAGTTAGGATGACATCTTCGTGGGTGTATTCTTCCACCTAGACAGGAGCTTTACCTCTCACTGAACCCTCAATCACCACCTTTAAAAACCCCTTCGGGGCTTTCGGAGCAGCCTTCGGGGAGGAGGCGGCAACATTCTCAGGCTCTTTCCTCTTCGCCCGAGGGGTCCTATCTTCTTCTGCTGCTATTTCCTTACCAGCCATGGCCTTCACCGCATTTGGTTTATACCTTGGAGGCACTACACAAAGAAGAGAACAGAGTTAGTAAACCAAGCACAATGGATAATTCAAAGCATAATATGATTACAAGTTATAAACGAATTCAAGAGCTCACCGAGGGCTAGACCTCACATTTGGAGAACAACTTCGTACTCCATCACTAAGCCATGGATATCCTGACACGCCTTGATTGATTTAATCTTCTTGATGGAGCTTTCATCGTCAGGAGTCAATGGCAGAGCACGATTTGCTTGAGTGTAGGAGTCGACCCGATTCTAGGCGATCGGGAAATTAAGCTTAAAAGGTGGCGCTCGGTAGAAGAAGTACTGGTGACGCCAACCCTTATGATTAGAGGGGCAAGAACCCTCAGCTAAAATGCCACCCAACCATCCCAGTTTGGTCTTATGGCGCTTAGAAAGAAAAACCCAACCCAGAGGATTGGACTTGCTAAGAGAGTAGAAGTGGGAAAATAAGGTAACAGAAGGTTGAACTTCAAGTTCAGAACAGAACCCAAGGAAGCTGACAATGTGACCCCAACTGTTTGGGAGGAGCATCCCCGGGCAAATTTCCCAGTGATTCAGGATTTCTAAAAACAAAGGTGGGAAGAATGGAAATCTAACACCACTCTTCAAGGTGTCCAGATACAAAGAAAATTCTTCAAGAGGGTTAGAGTTAACTCTCTAGTTCGAATTGGCTACCCGAAGGAGAAAGGTGGGGGGCAGAGAGTAATGGTCAGCAGCAGATTCTAGCTCATCATTAGTAAAATGAGAGACGAAGTAATTGGGGCCTTGGACTAGCCTCTTAGATGGTTGGGAAACCTTGGTGGCAGCTTTGGAAGGTTTTTGTTTTTGAGATTAGGGAGGTAAGGTATTCCTAAAAGGTTCCCTAGGGCTTCGTTTCAGGCCCATACAGGCGAGCCAACAGTCACTTGATCACTCGGCCAAAGTAGAGGGAGAAGTTTGGTTACCAAAATGCTCCCTTCCAGCGACGGAACCAGTAGACTCATCCTTAGATGTCCTACCACTACCCATTTGGAAGAAAGGGAAGGGATTTCTAAGGATTTCAAACAAGAAAAAGAAAGCAAAGTCCTAGAAGTAGGTCCCCAAATTTGAAAGAGCAAGCAAAGAAAATGAAGGAAACAAAGAATAATAAGTTGATGAACTTACTTGTGATATTTTTTTTGAAGAAGGATTGAAGCTTGAAGAACTACAGGGCTTGTAGTTGCAAAGCAAACACAAAGAAGCATCAAAGGCAGACAAGTTCGCAAATGAAGGTAAAAGTTAAAGTTGGAGTTTAGAAGGGTTTAAATAAACAAAAATCCTGGATTGTGTACGATCAAGATGCATTTGGATTGATGGTCGAAACCGAGTGACGTTTCATGATTCAATCTGACGAATGAGATTAATCTTATCCAATGACTGTGAAAGACTGTCATTTCGAACCTAGAAGTAATGATGGTTACGACTGACAAAAGCCACGTGGCATAAAGGGAACAAGTTACGAGAAATGTGAGTGGCTCGAAACGTACCGTTGTGCAGGTTAGTGCAATAAAGGCTATATCGAAGAACGGGAGAACGTCTAGCCTTCTGTTCACTTTGCCTCAATGATCATGATCGGTAAAGGTAAACCAAGCCCTTGGTAATCATGACTGCTCAGTCTAAGGGGCTCATGATGAGGGTAAAATTATACCAAACTGGGTTACCCTCGTTTGGTCTATTTACCCCGGTTAAGACGGCGCAACCACGGTCTGGTAAATAAACCCGGTCGGGATCGATTCAAGATTCAAACTGTAACTAACACAAGGATAAGGGAGATTAACAGATATGAGGATAAACATGATCCCGAAGATTCAGGATACATGATTGAGTTATAAACACAACTGCCATTGCACGAAGAGGAAGATCGTGCCAAGGAAGGTAGTTGCCTTCATCTCCGAAAGAAGGGTAAAAACCCTAAGATCGAATAATCATCAAGGAAAGATGTGAGCTGATCAAACAATCAGGAAGAAAAGGTAAAACCTATTTAAACAAGAGAGTTACCCCTGGTGAAGGTACCTGAATCATTTCCCTCCATTACTATACTCAATTCAAGCTCTGTAATTCATCAGAGCTTTGTGATTAGTTCCATTACTGACTTAGCCTTCGGAGGTGGCCTCCCGACCCCCCGATCGGGCCACGTCTAACACTATTTTGCAAGTCATTCCCCAAGGATCTAAAGGCTAAGCAGATTTTGTGTAATATCCAGCCCTATTCTAACCTTGACCCTGACCCGGATCCACTGTTGTATTCAGGTCCGAAGACCCGAAGCGGTGGAAGAAGAGATTTATGGACCATTCCGATTGATGATCATGATTCGGAGACCGAGCCCATGGACATTGACAATGATACCCCTTGCTTAAATGCATTGTCAGTGTTTAAGGAAAGTCTGCGCATCGGAGAAGATTAATATGGTTGAGGTACCAAATGACCTCCTGTGCACAATCCGAAGGTATTCCCCGAAACTAGACTTCTTGATAGAATTGTGGAAGAAACCCTCACTCAATTTGACCTTGTATAGCCTTTCAAATCCCTACTTGAAGTTGTTGTTCTAAGCCTGAGTTTTCTGCTGAAAATATTTTGGTCGATCCTTTTGGTCGATACCATCGACCAAGGACCATCGACAAAAATATCCCAGTCTGCCAAGTTATTGACTCCATGGAATATTCCTTTTCTATTTAATGTGACCTCGAGCCTTGAGCCTTTTGCAATCATTTTTCTCACCTGGGAACGTGGGGAGAGCTTCCCAAAGCAGCTCCTTGGTTAGTGTGAAGGGTATCTCATCAAAGACACTTAGTTTATCATTGATTTTTGTCTTCATCTTTCACACTAAGGTATGACTCCTCATTCCACTCTCTACCCTACCATTTTCTACTCTTTTCTATTGTCATCTTGCTGATGAGACATTTGGAATGGTGCTGCAACCTTGCAACCACCACTCCAAGTGCCTACTCATGCTCAATCCATGATTCCCTTAGCCATTCATTGATGCTATGCTTATATCTCATGCCTAGCATATATATTCCATGATTTACCTATTAACATCATACCGTTTGATATCAAACTGAGCTATAGAGTGTATTATGTTCATGTTTAACATTGCCACATGATTCCAATCGAATTTCTATTAGTTCCTCTAGCTATTGCATGCTATTCCTCATCAATGCAATCAATTCCAACTCATGCCATGATGTTTATCACTTGAACTTGATAGCTCAAATTGGGGCTTTTTAATTAGACCATTGGATTGGGTTAATTCCTTGATTTATAGTGTCCTACTACTGTTGTTAAGTATGCCTCCAAGTTTCAGATTGATCCGAACACCGGAAGACTCATTTCGGACCAAAATCCCCAAAATCCACTATTCTGCCCCAAGGACAATTTTGGTCGATCCTTTTGGTCGATACCATTGACCAAGACCATCGACCAAAGTTGTTGCTAACAGCAACCTTGGTCAGTTTTGACCCAAATGACATCCGATCTTCCCGACTTCTTTTCTAACTTATTATTGATGTTTGTTTAGGGCCTTAACAATTCTATTGGACTATTCTTGGTATTCTCAATTCATCATCAACTCATCCAAGGTAAGGATGGTTATATCCATAAACATATAAGTCATCAAATATTGAACTGTGCTTTATTTAAAGAATGAAATCCCTAAATTTCCTTTCAATCATTATGAGACTGTTACATATGTGTTAGAACAGTAGCATTTAAATATTTATACTTTTGTTGCGTTACTTTATCATTTTGATTTGCTTATGATTATAATGATTTGTTTCAATATCATAATTTGATTACTATTGTGAATATGCATTGGATGCATGAGAAATGATGAGATTTGATGTGTGATTGCTTACGTATGACTTGGGATTTGGGGGTGTCCTACTGACACTTCTGTCCTTGGGCATCGGAGGGAATAGTATGGGATGTTCTCTGAGGGTGCCTATCGACACTTTCCCGAGTTATTGGATGACATACATAGGATTGTCTAGTTGTGTGGCTAGGTTCATCCTTGTCGTGTCAGACCCGAATCGGAAGGGCATTGAGACCGAACAACCGGTGGTAGTGTATGGTTGGATGGGCGCTCTAGGCCGGTAGCCAATCCGGTAGGGGACATAAACCATGCTACGGATACCTGAAAGGGGCCATTTATTGGTAGAGTTGCATATGGATAGACTTGGGCTCACGGGCGCTCAAGACCGGTAACCAATCCGTGAGAGGACGTGAGAGCTTCCCGTTTACTATATGTGGATGACCAATAGGGTTGATGAGTCCGAAATCCGGGATTTCGCTGACTCTAGTGTGAAGGATACTGGAAAGGATCGCCGGGGGCGAGGAATGGACGTATCTGAATTTGACTTGACCGACTGAGTAGATGACTTGCATTGGGCTAGGCTTTACTGTGACATGCGCCAGTACTTGACCAAATGGTGATGTGAGAGAGTGATGACCGATCCCCTTACCACGGCTTTTTGATGACTTTACCGATCTTCCCCGGGCATTCCCAAGATATGGAAATGGGAGAGTGACTGACGACCCAGAGAAGTACGGTGCTATGACTTAAAGCATGTCTACCCTAGAGACCAGCATTAATAAAGTTAGGCTCATATCTGCATCATATGTTCCATATCACATTGCATTATTATATGTTCTGAATGTGTATGATTTCTAATTATGGAATACCTTCCTTGCTGAGTTCTTCGAAATCATTCCTTTTTGTGCAAATGTTTTAGATTACATTCCAGGTACAGAAGATTACGATGGCACCTCCTATGAGGCGGACTATGATTCCACATACTACCCTCCGGGTAGTGGCGTCGGTGAGGATCCGTATATTGGAGCCGAGGAGGATTACTATTCGCACCAGGGTTAGCTCCACAGTTGTGCGGGAGCGGCAGTGTTGGGTTTACTTCATCCATACTGTTGAGGAGACTACCATTAGTATAGAAGAAACCCTAGCATAGTGCCCCATTCCCCTGGTGTATTTGTGGAACCTTGGATCTTCTAATTAACTTGTCTTTGAATTATTCTTGTGACATTGGGATATGTAACTAACTTGATTTACTTCTTTTCCACTGCTCTGAGAGGGTGGCTACCACACCTTCTCACCCTTTATGATTTTGATCACACTTTATTATTATCTATATTCCGCACTCTGATTTAGTTAATCTTATCTTATTCATGATACTTAGTATTAACTGTTTTTACCATTGATTATTACTGTTCATGATTGTGTTACCGTGTATGTGGGAGGCATGGACCTCAGATCATTGATCCTTGGACTGTGGATCACATCCCGGGTATTCCAAATGGGGTACCAGCTGGGTGGATGTGACATTTTGGATGCATCGGCTCCTCAATCAAATATGCCTTGTCATCGGGATCTTGCAAAACTTTATCAAGGTTCTCCAAAGTCCAAGTTGGTGGCTCTATAACTGGTGCCTTATAGACCCAAGCTCTATAGACTTATTGGAATGGCTTAGTCTCGAAAACCTAGATCTGTACGAAGGATGGCCTCCCACACAGAGTCTTGGGCATCCTGATAGGCTAGAGAATTGTAGTGAATGAGGAGGTTGGCGAACCTTTGACTGTTGAGATATTTGTGAGTACATGCCTTACAAAATTCAACAGGAAGATGCTTGGGACTAGAGGGAGTGACAATGACAGCTCAAACCTGAAGGGTATCATGCTCTTTGGAAGGTTCTTTCATCCATAGCTTTTCTGACTGAAGAGTCGATTCCAATTGCAACACTTTCCCTTCAAGATCTTTCATCCTCTTACTGGCAAAATCCCTCTCGATTGTCAGCTCCTTCTCAATTATTTGAAGCTTGGAGTTATCCTATTTCTGATTCCCGATCTCTTTGTCATTCGTCCCGAGTTCCTCCAATGTCACTTCGCCCTGGCGTTGTACCGACCTACCCTTAGTTTGGCTTTGGCGTTTCGGTGAAAATCATCCGTAGGAAAAGAAGAAGGAAAAAGCACTCTATAAGAATAGTTACAACATGATAAATATTACCAATCAAAAAAGAAAATTACAAAAGCGACAAGTTGATGAAGTCATCTATGAAAGCCTATCGAAATACTCTCGATTTGCCAGCATCCGAGCATGGACAACCATTGCTTTGAGAGTTCATTATCCCAAGTCACCTTGTCCCTAGCAGTCAACTTCCAAATGGGAGAATAAACATCTGAAGGCTCCACTCTAGACTTCTTGGAGGCAACGTCATCTTGATGATATTTTCTTCTCTTCTCCAAAACCTCAGTGAGAGGTATCTCGTCCTGGGCCTATTCAGCAACATCGATCACTGGATGGGTCTGTAAAACACCCCTTAAGGCCAGAGTTGATGATCTAGGGGCTAAGGCACCTTCGGGGTACTCCCTTCTCTTAGACCTTTTCTCTGTCGCCTCGAAACCTTTTTCAGTAGCAACTTTCACAGCACTCCTGTTATAATGGTTCAATGTTGACAAAACCAAGGAATTGAAATATATTAGATTTACGACTTATGGTGAACAGCATTAAGGAGAAAGGAAATGTTCACGAAGCTCACCTAGGGCTAATCCTTGTAACTAGATCATGGCTTCATAGTCCATTGGATGGTCGTGGATCTCCATGTCCCAACTGGTTGATTTTATCCAATCGAGGGAATGCGTTCAATATTGGTGAGGGAGGTAGCTAGTAGTTGGCTCAACCAAAACTTTTCACCTCCTGATCGTTCCACATAATTAGGAAGCCGGGATTGGAGGAGGACGGAAGAAAATGTATCAATGTCTCTAGTGTTCATGGTTGGAGGGACAGGTGCCTTTGGCAATAGCACTACCCCACTCCCCCCCCCCCTCCCGATTGTGTTTAGGCATTTTCAACAGGAAAACCCAGTTGGAGGGATTAGATTTGCTTAGAAGAGTAAAAGTACTTTAAAAGATAGTGGGTCAATTCAACATCAAGGTGTTGATAGAGGCTTATGAATCTAATGATGTGTCACCAACTGTCTGAAAGGAGCATTCTAGGTAAGGGTGTCGATTCGGTACGGTAACGGTAATTCGGTACGGTATGGTACGGTATTGAATTTTAAAACCTCAAACCATAACCGTACCGTACCATATTTATACTGTACGGTATGAAAACGGTAATTTAAAAAACGGTACGGTATGAAAACGGTATGAAATCGGTATGGAAAAACGGCACGGTTCGGTATACGGTGCGGTTTTGTTACGTTATTGTCTTGCTTCTCTGTTGCCCTCTTCTTCTTATTTTGTCACTTGTAATGGGTTTTTTATATGGAAACAGTTCTTACTTTTTTTAAAGTCTAGATATGTGATGGTGGAAAAAGCCACATATGCTGATATGCAATTGCTAAAGTCTTTGAAATGCTTGAGCTCAAAGCAACATTGCCATGATCTACAAAAACCCATAAAAGAGCAATCATTAAATCTATCCATTATTTTCTGTCTTTGCTTGTCAACCAAGGAAGAGGGAATTCTTCTCTCAAGACTTCCAATTCATTCACTAGATTTCTGTCTATTCCATTGCCCCTTAACCGAGTCTACTTCAGTTTACTTGACTACAATCCATGTCCACGTTTTCAAACAGAATAAGAAAGGGTAGTTAATAATTAATTAGATCTATAACATTTGACTAGTTACTTACCTCAAGCATTATATAATATCACTCTCTATGCTCCCAACACTGGCAGTGTTCTCTATCTTTGTGACTCTTGTCCTCTGATTCTTCGAAGTGAAGCGTGACTCTCTGAGATAAGTTTAGGGTTTAAACTTTAAAAGGGTTAATATCTTTACGGTATATGGTACGGTAAATGGTAATCGGTAATTGGTAAAACGGTACGGTAAACGGTATTTACCGACGGTATGACACACTTGCTTATCAGAATCGCACTGCATCAATTACCAAATTCGGTAACGGTAAAAACCGTACCGAATTTGGAAACGGTACGGTACGGTAAGGTTTAAACGGTTTGGTACGGTACGGTTTAACGGTTTTTTAACCAAATTGACACCCTTAATTCTAGGGAAGTCTCCCAGTGGTCCAGTGGTTCAAAATAGCTGCAAAGAAAGAGGAGTGAAAGGGAAACTGAACGCCACTTTTGAAGGCATCGGCAAAAATGGAAAATTTGAGGAGCAAAGTTAGATGGGATCGCCAGAAACAATGCAACTCACAAAATCATCTAAGCTAGTCCTACGATTGCCCATTTCCCGAAAGGACTATAAAGTTAAGGTACCCTAAAGAGGGAAGCAAGTGGGAGAACCCTCAACAAGAAGAGCTCAGTAGGATTCCTAAAAATCCAAAGACCCAGCAACAAAGATAACAACAAGTATAGAATTAAAAATAAATAAAAAATAAAAAATAAAAAATAAAAAAAAAAAAGAAGAAGAAGAAGAGAGAGAGAAGGACAAGCAAAGAGAAACAAGAGGAAATGAAGAAAGTAGAATGAAATGACAAGGAAAGAGGAAGAAAACTCACTCTTTTTCGATAGAAAATGAATCAAGAAGTTAGGAGACAATATCGACTACTTTGTACCCCTCTGGAACACAGAGAAAGTTGCAAAGAACTTGAAGGAGAGCAAAGACGAGGGAAACCCCATTTTCATTTTACACACAAAGCAAGGTGTCAGATCGATAGTAGGAAAAACTCAAGATCAATGGCCAAGATGAAGCGCCAGTTCATGTCACCCTGGCACCCTGGCACCCTGATGGTACTTGTTCATGTCAGATCATGTGGAGAGAAATGCGCAAATCATGCATGATGTGGGAGGCTTGTGGGACTCAACAGTGAATTCAAGGAAGACGGTTGGATCCCCTTGGGAAACACTGGAATTATTTCGAGTTCCCATGTACAGCTAATGGAAGATGACCCGAAAAAAAGGACCAACTGGCAAAAAATGAAAATGCGTCCCATACGCCCACTAAGATAGTGAGGCGCATGGTTTGGGGGCTCTTTATGACAAGAAAGGAATAGTCCGAATGGACCATGTCAAGCAAGCCATAAGACTCAACCTAGTTTGACCAGAAGGGGCCGAGGCGTAATGTATGCAGCAAGAAACAAACTCTAAAGGCAAGAATCCCAGTACCGATGGACTCGAGAGATGCATAAGGAAGGGAATATACATAAATGATGAAACTGGGATCCTTTGGGATTCCTTGAATCAAAGGTGTATTCGAACTCAAAGAACGAATGGACCACAAGAAAGCCCCTCGAGCAGATCCAACATCCATGTCACAAGGTACAACCTATATATACTCTACACTCAAGCAGTGCAAAGGTAACTGAATCATACTCAACTCTATGAGATTTCTTGTTTATGCTCTACAACTCAGTAGGGTCTTATGAGTGGTGCCTATACTGACTTGATCGTTGGAAGTGGCTTGGTGACCACTCTCATGTCTAACTCTCTTTTGCAAGCCTTCGTCGATCAAGCAGGTTCTAGACGCATCAATATCTCATTGGCAACTCTCCCAAGTTGTGTGATCCCTTGACTAGACCAAAGGTAACTTGGAGTTGTTAAAAGCATTGAGGGTTAAAAACATTGTGAGTAGATCTTCTTGGCAAATGCTTTGATAGACAAATACTTGAGAGCCATGTTATGGGTCTAAGAAATGTCTTAGGCAGTTCTTGGGGGGTTGTGTTGTTGCCTTGATAAAAAGGAAACCAAAAAAAAAATGTTAGGAATTTCTATATCCTTCCCCTAAAAAAGAATTAAGAGAGAGAGAGAGAGAGAGAGAGAGAGAGAGAGAGAGAGAGAGAGAGAGAGAGAAATTGTGGCTTAAAGTGGTCATCTCCATGCATGTTTTATATTAGTCTTTTTTGACGTTATTTCCATCTTCACGTGTCCTCTTGACCTTGGATAAGCCGTTGCTCTTCATTAGTGGAGAGACTATGAAAAGCTCAACATATGAGAATTGATCTTGGACTATGAAGTTGTAGGTTGAATTTGGGGTCTCAATGTGCATACACTTGGTTGGCTTAGGATTACACATACAGTGGTCAAAGTTTGAGATTTAGTGGTTTAATTGTTCATCTCTTGATTAGCTCATTTTATATCTTTCTTTGTATTATGGTTGAACTTGACTAAGATTGAACATTGAATTAAAATGAGTTTTTGTTTGCTTCAGTTAGTGGAGACCTCATTAACCAAATTCTGAAGGGTAATTTTGGCACATGAAAGAGAATAGGCCAAGAGAATTTAAAGGAGTTTGGAATCCATAGGAGGTAGAGCTCTACCTCCCTATTTGGAATCCTATTCAGAGAAGGAAGAGGGGGAAATCCCATTTTTGAGTGTGCTCTGTCCAGTTTTGATCAAATCATTCGTCAGGTGGTCATCTGGTTTTTGATTGAGCTAATTTTTAGATAGGTGGTTCACAACTTCTTGCTCTTCAAATCCAACAGTAGGGATCATGCATTTGAACTCTCAAAGTCAATGCAATTCATATGCCACCTCGCCAAGCACTTCCTTGGTTGAGTTGGATTAGGAAATTAGAGTTTGTTTCAAATTGTATTAGACTGAGTCAATGAATCATATCCCATGTAATCTAGGAAATCATTTTACAAAAAGGAAGCAACCTCCAGCCATAGGGGATGACTTTCATAGAGGAGCTGCTAGAGACGTTTCGGGGTGTGAGAGTTGTTGGTTTGTGAAGGAGTTGCTGCCCAGGCTGGAGTTTTTTTTTTTTCCTCTAGAGTGATGTTTCTTTTGACTTTTTCTTCCCCTATGATGTTTTAAATTTTTTCGAGTTGCTGCCCAGGCTGGAGTTTTTTTTTTCCTCTAGAGTGATGTTTCTTTTGACTTTTTCTTCCCCTATGATGTTTTAAATTTTTTCTATTAGGGTGTAGATGGATCCTTGCATAAAATAAGTTATTGGTTTTTTCTCCCTTCATACAATACAATCATCTCACTTTTTCTTCAATTTTGTTCTTAATATTTGAATGCTTGATCAAAATTCACGAATGCCATTGTGTGTTTTCATACATATAACAGCGGAGAAAGTATGCTAAACTTAGGATTGAAGAATGACAAATTACATCTAATGCATTATGTGGTTTATTGCAATGTTTGTGAGATTCTTGTGTTTCATGCAGCATTTTAAGTTGATTATCTACCAATTTTCTAGTCTTCTTAACCGATCCAAAAACGATTTTTACCCATACAGTATACTTGCATTTGGAACCTTGCACTGTCCTCGTTCTCAAGCTTTTTTTTTTTTTTCCTGCTAAATGGTCAAAACATTTAATATATTTTTATGCATCCACTGGCATCCAACCTTAGACCGTCTTCTTTACCCAAGGTGAAGGTTAATCATTATTTACTCATCAATTTACCTCATTCTGAAGCTTTGACATCAAAGACAGAAACAGAAAACAAGAAGTCACGGGGACCTTAATTCCAAAGTTCGCATATCCGTTTCATACAGGGAAGGAAACCCATTTCCCTTATTATTTGGATATGGAAAGGATACCCTTTTGTCTTCTATATATATATATATCTATATATCTATATATCTATATATATATATATATATATTTCGCCAACTAGTAGTTTTAAATTAAGAAACTATCTGTTGGCTACTTGGCTTCATCACTTCCTAGTGGACAGCTAAGCCATGCATTCCCCCTTGCTCACAAACCGCAATCTTCTCTATCACGGGAGATTACTTCCAGTTCACTTCCGTTGACAGGCAATTCTAGATTTCTTTACGAAGTTCACACTTGAAATTCTTCTTTCTAGCAAATTATGAATCAACTGGTTCAGCAGTAATTGCCTAGCACTTGCTACCTGTGTATAAAATAATACAGATCATGAAAAGATTTAAGTTTCTCAGAAATAAATTCTTAAGAACTGTAGACTCCAAAGTCAACATCAATATGTCTTTTGATGCTTATTTTATGTTTAGCATTTTAAGGTTGAAATTTTCATTGGATTTTGGATTTCCTTCTTAAAGCTCCATTGTTGGTTTTTTAAAATGTAGAAATTCTTTCAGATTTGTTAACTTCGGCTGAGTTTAGAGTCAGACACCTCATCTCTGGATAATGATAGTTTGGGTCAGCAGTAACTTCTTCGCACCCTGCTACCTAATAGAATAATATGGATATTAAAAAGATTGAAGTTTCTCAGCAATTAGTTTTGAAGAACTGTGGAACTCAAAGTCAGCATCAATATGTCCTTTGATGCTTATTTTATGTTTAGCATCTTATGGTTGAATTTACATTGGATTTTTCTATACAGCTCCATTATTGAAAAAAGAGTTCAACCTTCAGACTCAGTTTAGACTGTTCCAAGGAAGAAAGATGATCGGCAATGGGATTCTTACCTTGCTTTTTGCTTGTCTTTTTGTTTTAGCTCCAGGTACAGAATTGAGTTCTGTCACTGATATTGAAGCCTTGAAGGACTTCAAAGATTCAATCACCCATGACCCATCTGGAGCAATGGCAAACTGGATCAATGCTAACCATTACTGCAACTGGTCTGGCATTGCTTGTGATGCATCTAACCATGTTATTTCTATCTCCCTACTTGAGACGAAGCTCCATGGGAAGATCTCTCCGTTCCTGGGAAACATTTCGAGCCTCCAGGTTCTTGATTTATCTTCAAATTCTTTCACAGGGTCCATTCCTTCTCAGTTGAGTTCTTGTTCAAATCTCACCCAATTGATTTTCTTCAACAATTCTTTGTCTGGCACAATCCCAGAGGAGTTAGGAAACCTCAAAAACCTTCAGGTACTGGATTTTGGGAATAACTTATTCAATGGAGGTATCCCTGAAAACATTTGTAACTGCACTAGTTTGACCGCTCTTGGCTTCAACACCAACAACTTCACTGGTACGATTCCATCTTGCATTGGAAATCTTGTTGATCTTACGGTTTTTGTAGCTTATACAAACAACTTGAGAGGTTCTATACCAGCTTCTATTGGTAGGTTGTCAGCTTTGCAGACCTTAGATTTGAGTCAAAACCAGCTCTCCGGGAAAATACCTTCTGCGATATGGAACTTGACTAACTTACAGTATCTCTTATTTTTCGAAAACCTTTTGAGTGGAGAAATCCTACCTGAAATAGGGAATTGCAACAAGCTTGAGCAGGTAAACCTGTACAGCAATGCACTCACTGGAAGCATTCCTTCTCAGCTTGGAGAACTAGTCAACCTAGAGGTATTAAGGTTGTTCGACAACCATTTATCCTCAACAATCCCTGCTTCCATATCCCAATGCAAATTTTTAAATCATCTGGGCCTTTCACGCAATGAATTAACTGGAAGAATACCCTCTGAGTTAGGATCTTTGGCTTCATTACAAGTTCTCACTCTGTTCTCAAATAACCTGATAGGCGAAATCCCTGTCTCATTGATGAACTTGCAAAACTTATCATATCTGCACTTGGGCATGAATTCCCTTGGAGGGAAGATCCCTTCCAACATCGGCTCCCTCTACAAGCTGGAGAAATTGTTCCTGTATAGCAACCTTCTAGAGGGTCCCATTCCATCAGAGATTGGCAATCTAAGCTTGTTGGTCACCTTACAACTTGGACTGAATAGATTGTCAGGTAGCATTCCTCCTTCAATATCAAAGCTAACACTCCTTCAAGGACTTTCCTTGCCTGGAAATAATCTAGAAGGTGCAATTCCTGAACATATTTTTGAATTGGAACAGCTAACGGAGCTTGATTTGCGTCTCAACAGGTTTGCTGGTCCAATTCCAGATGCTTTCTCGAACTTCCAGTTTCTTTCAAGGTTGAACCTCCATGGGAACATGCTTAGTGGGTCTATCCCAAGAAGCATGGGCCAGCTTGATCATCTTACTCTCTTAGACCTCTCTAACAATCACCTCACAGGATCTATTCCTGAATCTGTAATAGCAGGAATGAAAAGCATGTCAGTTTATCTCAACTTGTCACACAATTACCTAGTGGGGTCCATTCCAGTTGATCTGGGAGAGCTTCAAATGGTTCAGGCAATTGACATATCAAACAATAATCTTACAGGAAGTATTCCAACTGCACTTGGGGGCTGCCAAAGTTTGTTTTTGCTTGATCTGTCAGTGAATGCCTTGTCTGGTCAAATTCCTGCTGATTCTTTATCTCAGTTGGGTTCTCTATCATATCTGAACCTTTCTTGTAATAATTTAGATGATGAGCTGCCAGGAAAGATAGGAGATCTCAAGCATCTGAATATCCTTGATCTCTCTAGAAACAAGTTAAATGGTACAATCCCTGAAAACCTGGGGAATCTTTCTGCCTTGACATATCTTAACCTTTCCTTCAATCAACTTGAAGGCCCTGTTCCAAGTGCTGGCATATTTAGACACCTTAATATGTCTTGTCTGGAAGGAAACCCTGGTCTCTGTGGAACCAAATTTCTCACACCTTGCAGCAATTCAAGCCACATAAGTAAACCACATCAGTTCTCCAAGAAGACAGTATTAGTTCTGATTGTTCTTGGAATTGTAATTATATGCTTGATTCTGGTTATTGCTATGTTTGTCCTTAACCCATGCATCAAAAAGAGAAGATCTAGAGGCATTGAAGCTTTAGAAGAATGTAACTCTTTGTGCCCAACCATCAAAAGGTTTCATCCAAGGGAGTTGGAAATTGCTACACAGTTCTTTAGTGAAGAGAATGTGATTGGTAGCAGTGCCATGAGCACTGTGTTTAGAGGCACCCTAGCAGATGGGCAAATTGTTGCTGTGAAAACACTGAATCTTGAACGATTCCCTACAAAGTCTGACAAGTGCTTCAAAAGAGAAGTTGAGACCTTGAGCCATTTGAAGCACAGAAATCTGGTAAAGGTAATAGGATTTGCTTGGGAGAGTGGGAAGCTGAAAGCTTTGGTTCTGAAATACATGGAGAATGGGAGCCTGGAAAACATTATACATGATCCTGAAATAGATCAGTCAAGGTGGACACTTTCGGAGAGGTTGAATTTATGTGTATCTGTTGCCCATGGACTAGTTTACTTGCACTCAGGGTTTGATTTCCCAATTGTTCACTGTGATCTGAAACCTTCCAACATTCTTTTGGATGGAGACTGGGAAGCGCATGTTAGTGATTTCGGCACTGCTCGCATGCTTGGTGTTCATCTCAATACTGAAGTCAGCATCTCTGCCACATCAGCTCTCGAGGGCACTATAGGGTATTTGGCACCAGGTACCTTTTTTTATGCTATTTTATTTTCCTGTTATGACTTTCTGCATGGTATACCAAACAAATTATGGTTGTTTATGAGATTGGATGACTCCTGTTTGCTAAAGTCTTTTAATTTTTGTTTTTTGGTCGTTTTTTTTTTGGGGGGGCTGAAAGGAGAAATTTTGGCTTCAAAATTTCAATAAAGAACTTCTATAGAATAGTAGAAATTAATGATAAATTTTAGCAGTTCCTGATGTCTAGTTATAGAAGTTAATTGCTGTCTTCTCAAATAAATAAACTAGTTTTGTTCGGCAAGGCCCAAGTTGTTTCTAACAATTAGTGCTTTATTGACTACCAGACTAGACAATGTTTTATCTAACAGTCTAAAACTCCATTCTAATGATACTCTCTTACTTGCATGAAATACATTGTGTTTCAGAATTTGCATACATGAGGAAAGTTACCACCAAGGCAGATGTTTTCAGCTTTGGGATAGTAATGATGGAGTTCCTTACTGGTAAAAGGCCAACAGGAACCATTGAAGAAAATGGATTGCCAATCACCTTATGTCAATTTGTTGAGTTGGCACTCGGGGCAGGAGTCAATAAACTTCTTCATGTGATAGACCCAGAACTTGCTTCGAGTATCTCCAAGAAACAACTGCAGGAAAAACTGGTTGAGCTCTTTAAATTGGCCTTGTCCTGCACCCGCCCAGCACCGGAGGAACGGCCAGACATGAATGAGGTATTGTCATCCCTATTGAAGATAAATCATAGTATAACAGCAACCAGTTCCTGATATCTTCCAAGGGAAAAATAGGAGAATAAGCTCAAAGAAAGGGGTATATGGATTCTTGGTCAGTCAAGATACAGAAAATCTGCTTTATGCCAGGCATTGTACTGTAATGTGACTGGTGTAAACTACTTTCTGAGGGTAAGCCATAGTTATAACTTTTCTGTAATGTATTTGATTATTTTGTTAAATGGATAGAAATTGTTTGTAAGTTGATGTTATCATTCAACTGCAATTGTAGGAACTCATTCGAACCCGACTACTCTTTCTAGTTGAGGGATTACGTAAACTGATGGACGTATACAACTCAGGGAGCAGTCCCTGAGTTTTGTTTGTTTATTTGACACCAAGATACAGAAGAGAATGTACCTAAGAATCCCCCAAATGCAGGGGGAAGAGACTCCTGCAAAGGAGGGCATACCCTCCTAACCATATTTGAGATCATATAGGGGTCAACCCCACTGACTGGTTAGCTTGGAGGACTAAAACTATTTGTTGAACTGAAGAATTCATAGTTGAAATTGATTTTCCTAAATGTTCATGTTCACTCGGTTCCTCATGCAGTGGAAGCCTATATATATAGGATACCAAACTATACCAAACATTCTCAAGTAATATTGAGAGGAGAATATCAAGAAGTTGTAAAGACTTCAAAGATTCCCATACAAATTAATGAGTAATCTGGAGGATCTCCCACTACTTAGTGGGATCATTCAGCGGTAACTCTTCAAAACTAGATGAGAATTGAAGCTTCTTCAAGACCATTGGCTTCCTGAGAGGCACAAGCAAGCATCTATCTGATCTTACCATTTCTTTCTCAAATTTAGGTTTCAATTGGCAGCAATTCATAAATAAAACCCACCATGGCAAAAGCATGACCAGAAGATCTATTAATCAATCTCTTTTTCTCTTTTTCCTTTTAGTTCCTCTTTTTCCAATCTTAACTTCTACAACCCCAGAAGTTCAATTAACCGCTTTATATCGTCCCTGTTGTCTTCGGTCTCATTGACAATTTGATTGTACAGTTCAATTAATTTACAGTCAAAAGGGGTCCTTCTGGGTCAGGGGGAAACCAATGGAATGCGAGAAAAAGATCTTGTGGAGCATCACTATCTTGAGAAAAATGAGAGAAAGAAAATGATCCATTGATGATGAAGAACCACAATTCTGTTGAAAGTCTTAGTCCCACATCTAGTAGAAGTGGGAGTTGTTATCCCACATCGAAAAGAAGTGGGAGTTTGTTGAGAGTTTTTGTCACATCTACCCAGCCGGTACCCCATCGGGCATACCCGGGTATGTGATCCACAGCCCCAAGGATCAAGTATCGAGCAATCATGCCTCCCACATACAATAAAAGAATCATGGATAAGATAAACAAATAATCAGAGTGCGGAATAAAATGATACCAAAATATTTATAATCCAAAAAGGAGAGAGAGTGGGCGGAATGTCACTCCCTCAATGGCAGCGGAAAGTAGATCATTCAAGTTAGGTTTACAAGTCCAAAATTTAAGGAGTAAATCCATGAAAGTTAATTATAGATCCAAGTCTTAAAAGAAGAATTTAAAAGATGGATAACTAAACAAAAGATTCCTCTGTCACATAAAGTATGTCCTCATAACTATAAACATCATAAGTCCAACACAACTGCTCCCACACCCATGTCAAGCTAATCCTGGTGTGAAGCATAATCCTTTTCGGTACCCTCGCTGTGATCTTCATAGTAGCTACTACCTTGAGGGTAGTATGACTCATCGTAGGGTGCCTCAAAGGATGTACCATCAGTCTCTTCAAAACATGTAAAATAGTCTAACAAAACAATTGCACAAAAGGAATGAGTACAAAAGAACTCAGCAAGGCAGTTAATCCATAATACATAAGCCATATGATACAAGTCATAACATGATGCGAAATGATATGAGACAGATGATGCAAATATGATTCTAACTCTACATATGCTAGTCTCTAGGTAGACATACTTTAAGTCATAGCACTATACTTCCTTGGGTAGGTCTCAAATCACTCTTCCTTCAACCATCTAGGTATTTTGGGTTCTTCGGTGGGAATTGGGTCCTGCCTCCCTCGGGACAATCCATGGCTGGGGTTTAGGTCACCACTCTCTCACATCACCATTGGTATAAGTATTGGCGCATGTAATGGTAAAGCCTAGCCCAATGCAAGTCATCTACTTAGTCATATCATGTCAGATACAGATACGTCCATTCCTCGCCCCGGGCTATCCTTTCCGGTATCCTTCATACCAGAGTCACGGATATTACTCACCGGACTCATCAACCCCATTGGTCATCCACAAATAGTAGACGGGAAGCTCTCACGTCCTCTCATGGATATGACTCACCGGTCTCGAGCGCCTGTGAGCCCAAGTCTAGCTATTTGCAACCCTACCAAAGATGGCCCCTTTCAGGTATCCATAGTATGATTTATGTCCTCTCACGGGTTGGTTACCGGTTTTGAGCGCCCATCAAACCATACCACTACCACGGGTCATTCGGTCTCAATACCCTTCCGATTCGGGTCTGATACGACAGGGACATCCTAGCCATACATCTAGACAAGTCCTTTGTATGTCATCCAACAATTCGGGAAAGCGTCGATGGATACCTTCGGAGAACATCCCATACTATTCCCTCCGATGTCCAAAGACAGAAATGTCAGTAGGACATTCCTCAATCCAAAATCATACTTATCCAATCACATTCTCAGTTCATCATATCACACATACATGATACATCACCATATTGAAAGACATATCATAACATCGCATGATCAAGTGTATAAGTAAATAACAAGAATTAAATAGACATGATATACAAGAGTAAATAAACATGTTGCTACTGTTACAAGGTAACTACAGTAGTCATATGATGTCTAAATACAACTAATAAGCTGAGCCTACTAAGTTGTCAACATCAGTGTATGAATCACATAGTCTATGTCATATGGGTATAACCATCCTTACCTTAATTGATTCGAAAATAATAGCAAGTACCACTTAGAATAGTCCCCAACTTAGTGCTTGAACCGACAACATATATGCAACATTAGAGAAGGAAACAATCAAATCAGAGATCAAACAGAGCAAAACGAGCAAGTATAGAGTTTCTGTCTTCATCTGGTCGACTGGCTGGTTGACTGGCTCAGTCGACCAAGATGAACAGTAACGGGCTGAATAGTGAATTTGGCCCGAAACCGATCTACAGGGGCTCGGATCAATCTGAAACTTGGAGGGATTGATTATAACAGTATAAGAACACTATACAACAAATATTAACATGATCTAATGGTCCAATTAGGAATACCCAAATCGAAACCCTATGTTCTATATGCTAAACATCAAAAATTGAATTGGAATTTGTTGCAATGGCAAGGAATGATGGGGAATCAGCTAAGGAAGTGATAAGAACTAGATTAGAATCATAAACCAATACTAAATCAGACCTGGCATACGTCTACACATTAGTTTAGATCGATAAGACAAGTTGAAATGAAAAGAATCATAGAAAAGCAATGCTAGTGATTGAAATGGAAGCATAGCATAGCAAGAATGGAAGGAAAACAATGGAAATGAAAGCGGAAACACATGACCAAGTGTTTGCAAGGTTGCAACACTTTAGCCATGATCTTAATAGTAAGAAAGAGTAGAGGAATGAGTAGAATAGAGGGTGAGAGAGAGAGATTATACCTTGAGGAAGCAATGGAGATGGAATGCCATGATTGAGACCAAGGATCTTCACCAACTTCAAGAAATGGCTTTGGGAAGGTCACTCCTCGTTCTCTGGAGTCCCAATGATTAGAATAGGGTTCTATTCACGAGGTCCCAATAAGTAGGCTTAAAATAATCAAGAATTTTGTGATTTTTGCATTTATTAATATGTTGGTCGACTGGGCCAGTCGACTAAGCCTGAATAGCAACTTCAGACAAGGAATTGGAAGGCATGACTAATCCAAATTAAGTTGGGTTTTCTCCTACAAGTCAATCAACAAGTCTAGATTAGAGAAATACCTTTGGAACGAGATCAGAAGCGCATCACGCACTTCAACTAAGCTTCCCCCTTTCTAGGTGCAGTTTCTCACTAAACACTGACAGTGAATCCAAGTAGGGGGCATCACTGTCAATATCCATAGGCTTTGAGTCATACACCGAATATTCAACTATGAGGGCCCACAAGTCTCCTTCCACTACTTCGGGTCTTCGGACCTACAAACATCAAAGGATCCAGGTCGGGTCAGGGTTAGGATAGGGCTGGATTTCACAGTTTTAGTCCCACTTCGAGTAGATGTGAGAGAAAGTGGGATGGGGAGGAGCTATAAAAGGATGCCTCCCCCTCCACATGTAATTCATCCCAAAGAATCTTCCCTCTTGTATATTTCTTTATCTATAGTGGAGTTTTCTCTCTCGCCCATGGTTTTTTCCCTTTAAGAGTTTTCCACGTAAATTCTTGTGTTCTTCTTTTCTCTTATTTGCTGATTGCTCTATTCTGTGGGTTTTTCACAACCCGACAATAGTATCAGAGCAAGGTTTTGTTTTCATCCTACGAAGGTGATGCATAAATTTTTTTGAAGTCACTATTCACATGTTTGTTTTCTTTTTGGGTATCATGGAAAGGTATATTGAATGATTAAGTGCATGTCTAGAAAAATTTTGTCTAAGAAGTCTAGTATTTAAGCGGACCGGTTGTATCCCTCCAGTTTTTCCTGTAAACTTTCCTGGTGCACTTTGGTTCAACAATATACCAGTTGGAGGTAACCTGAGGAGATACTTTTCATGTGAAATAATGGGAGTTATTCTTTAGTCAACAACAGTTCGTGATAGAAGTAATGGCAGCAAGGATCGACATTGGCAAGTTTGACGACACAAAATTCTCATTATGGAAGATGAAGATGAAAGCATTATTGATAAAGGATAATTGTCTGGAAGCCATCAGTAATCGGTCGGCGAAGATCACAGATAACAAAAAGTGGAGCAGAATAACTGCAATGGCCCTTTCCAATTTGCATCTGGCATTATCTAATGATATTTTGGTAGGCATAGAAGAGAAGAAAACTGCTAAGGAGGTTTGGGATCATCTCATCAAATTGTATGAAGTCAAGTCACTTCACAACAAAATTTTCTTGAAGAGAAAGTTGTATATCTCATGGATGTCAGAATCTACATCAGTTACAGAGCACATACATACTCTGACTTCGTTATGTTCTCAACTTCTAACATTGGGACATAATGTTATGCCACATGAACTTGCTGAAATTTTACTCCAAAGTTTTCCAGATTCATATGATCAAGTCATCATCAATTTAACCAGCAATATCCTCTTTGATTATCTGGTATTTGATGATATTGCTGCTACAATTCTTGAAGAAGAAAATAGACGAAAAAGAAGGGAAGATAGACAGGCAAGCTCACAACAAGCAGAAGCTTTGTCTATGACGCAAGGAAGGTCAATGGAACGTGATTCCAGTGGGAGTCACAAACAAGGGAGGTCAAAATCCAGGGGTAAAAAGAATATCAAGTGCTATAATTGTGGCAAAATGGGACACTTCAAAAATGAGTGTCGATTCAAAAAAGGTGTAGATAAAGCAAAAACATCTCAAGGGTGCATTGCTGAAGGAGACATTTTTTACAGTGAAGCAACAAGGGTATCCAAGGATAGATTGGAGCTTATCGATGCTTAGATCTTGGATTCGGGAGCAACATGGCACATGACCTCTCGTAGAGATTGGTTTCACACTTATGAACCTATCTCTACAGGGTCTGTGTACATGGGAAATGATCATGCCTTAGAGATTGCTAGAATTGGTACCATCAAATTGATGATGTACGATGGTATGGTACGCACTATTCAAAATGTGCGGCATGTGAAGGGCTTAAAGAAGAATCTATTGTCTTTGGGACAATTAGATGAAATTGGGTGTAAAACTCGCATCCAAAATGGAATGATGAGAATCGTCAAAGGAGCACTAGTTGTAATGAAGGCTGAAAGTAGTGTCGCAAATTTGTACAAACAAATGGGAGAAATGTGTCTGGAGGCAAAAGCATCAGTTGCATCAACCGGTATTGCGGAAGAGATGACAAAAGTGTGGCACAAAAAATTGGGCCACATGTCATAGCAAAGGTTGAAGGTTCTTGCAAAACAGAAATTACTCTCGGGCCTCGCAAAGGTTTCATTTCCCTTTTGTGAGCATTGTGTTACAAGTAAGCAGCATATATTGAAGTTCAATGCATCTAATTCCAAGAGTAATTGTATTCTGAAATTAGTTCATTCTGATGTATGGCAAGCACCGGTTACATCTCTGGGAGGAGAAAAGTACTTTGTAACTTTTATTGATGATTATTCCAGAAGATGTTGGGTGTTTCCTATCAGGAAGAAGTCAGATGTGTTTTCAGTTTTCAAAACATTTAAAGCACAAGTTAAACAAGAAACAGAGAAGAAAATCAAGTGCCTTAGGATGGACAATGGTGGGGATGACTTCATTGAATTTTGTAATCAAGAAGGCATCAAGAGACAATTCACGATGGCTTACACTCCTCAACAGAATGGAGTAGTGGAGCGGATGAATAGAACTCTACTAGAAAAAACGAGAGCCATGCTAAGAACTGCAAGTATGGCTAAGTCCTTTTGGGCAGAAGCCGTAAACGCTGTCTGCTATGTGATTAATCAATCACCAACAAGATTGATTGATCTGAAGACACCAATGGAGATGTGGACTGGCAAGCCAGTTGATTATTCACGCTTGCACACATTTGGGAGTCATGTGTATGTGATGTACCATTCCCAAGAAATTTCAAAATTGGCAATCCAGAAAGTGCAAATTCTTGGGATATGCTGATGGAGTCAAGGGGTATCGACTGTGGGATCCCACTACCCACAAGGTTGTCATCAGCAAGGATGTCATTTTTGCAGAAGATAAGCTGCAGAAGGAAGATGTGGGTAGCACTTCAATAGGAATTTCAGAGAGTACAATAGTTCAAGAGGAAGAGAAGTCCAAACCAGAAGATTCTTCTAGAGAAAATGAGGAACAAGTACTAGTCGAGTCTACAAGTGTAGAAGTTCGACAGTCAACTCGTGAAAGACACACATCAGCCTGGCAGTCTGATTATATTATGGAGGGCAATGTTGCATACTGTCTTCTAATAGAAGACTGGGAGCCATCAACATTCAAAGAAGCGATCGATAGCTCAGAAGCGTCATTTTGGATGGCAGTTATGCAGGAAGAAATAGAAGCTCTTCATAAAAATAAAACGTTGGAGCTTGTACATTTACCGCACGGAAGGAAGCCCATTGGTAACAAATGGGTTTACAAGATCAAACGAAATAGTGATGATTAGGTAGAGCGGTATCGGGCAAAATTGGTGATCAAAAGATATGCTCAGAAAGAAGGTGTCGATTTTACAGAAATATTTTCACCAGTGGTTTGACTTACTACTGCTCGGATAGTTCTGGCATTTTGTGCTACTTTTGATCTACATCATGAGTAGTTAGATGTAAAAATTGCATTTCTTCATGGAGATCTTGAGAGGAAATCTATATGCTCCAACCAAAAGGTTTTGAAGAACCAGAAAAGAGGAACTTGGTTTGCAGGTTGAACAAATCTCTATACAACAACAACAACAATAAGCCTTTTCCCAACTAAATGGGGTCGGCTACATGGATTCTTGCCCTCCAATCAGTTCTGTTCAAGGCCATGCTAGATACAAGGCCTAAGCTATACATATCCTTTCTCACCACTTCTCCTAAGGTTATCTTAGGTCTACCCCTAGCTCTTCTAGTTCCTTCAATATGGATTATATCACTTCTCCGAACAGGAGCATTTATAGGTCTCCGTTGAACGTGGCCGTGCCACCTCAAACGACTTTCTCTAAGCTTATCACTTATGGGAGCAACTCCCAGACCAACTCTAATATGATCGTTTCTTATCTTATCCATCCTAGTTTTGCCACTCATCCATCTTAGCATTCTCATTTCTGCTACACTGAGTTTATCTATATGATTCTTTTTAACAGCCCAACACTCTGCACCGTACATCATAGCTGGTCGGACAACGGTCCTATAAAATTTTCCTTTAAGCTTTAATGGAATACGCCGATCACATAAGACCCCGGATGCACCTCTCCACTTCATCCACCCTATTTTAATTCTTTGGGAAACCTCATCTTCTAAATCACCTCTTTTACTTATGATTGAACCTAGGTACCTAAAACAATCACTCTGAGGAATCTCTTTATCGTCAAGTATCACCACTTCATCATCTGCCCGATCATGACTAAAGTTACAAACTAGATATTCTGTCTTCGATCTACTAAGTTTAAAGCCTTTTGATTCCAAAGCTACTCTCCATGATTCTAATTTGGTATTAATCCCCACTTGGGTCTCATCAATCAACACAATATCATCCGCAAAAAGCATACACCAGGGGACCTCATCTTGAATGTCTTTGGTTAATTCATCCATTACCAATGCAAATAGATATGGGCTTAAAGTTGACCCTTGATGTAGCCCAACTGTTATCGGGAATTCCTTACTTTGTCCCCCCACTGTTCTAACACTAGTCACCGAACCATCATACATATCCTTAACTATATCTACATATTTACTTGCAACACTTCTTTTCTCTAGTACTTGCCAAATTAACGCTCTAGGGACTCTATCATAAGCTTTTTCTAGGTCAATAAATACCATATGAAGGTCTTTCCTACATTTTCTATACCTTTCCATAAGTCTCCTAATTAAGTAAATAGCCTCCGTTGTAGATCTTCCCGGCATAAACCCAAATTGGTTCTCCGTAACTGTAGTTAAGTGTCTCAACCGGGTTTCAATTATTCTCTCCCATAATTTCATCGTATGGCTCATCAATTTAATGCCTCTATAGTTATTACAACTTTGAATATCTCCTTTATTTTTGTAAATTGGAACCACAACACTTCTCCTCCAATCATCTGGCATTTTCCCCGTGCTCATAATCTTATTAAACAACTTAGTCAACCAAACTAGTCCATGGGTTCCTAAGCTCTTCCATACTTCAATTGGGATTTCATCAGGACCTTGTGTCTTGCCGAGTTTCATCCTCCTTAAAGCTTCTTTTACCTCGGACATCGAAATTCTACGTATATAAGTTCGGACACCAGTGCCTTGGTGAAAAGTGTAATCGTCCGAAACATAAGTGCTTGAAGAATGCTCATTTAGTAAACTAGAGAAATAGGTTTCCCATCTTTTCTTAATATCCTCCTCACAAACTAATACTTTACCATCTCCATTTTTAATACATCTAACATGGTCAAGATCTCTACTCTTCCTATCCCTCATCTTAGCTATCTTATAAATAGATTTTTCCCCTTCCTTTGTGCCCAACTTATTGTATAACTCTTCATACTTTCTTTCCCTTGCTTTTCCCGCAATTTTCTTAGCTTCATTTCTATCTAACCTATACCTTTGAAGATCCTCAACATCCTTAGTTCTTTGCCATGTCTTAAAACTAGCCTTTTTATTCCTAATGGCAGCTTGAACCTCACTATCCCACCACCACGTCTCTCTATAAGAATGGATCTTTCCTTTTGATTCACCTAGAACATCCTTAGCCACCTTCTTAATACACATAGCCATCTCATTCCACATTGCATTGGTATCCCCTTTAAAATCCCATTTTCCTTGTTTGACTACTTCATTAACGAAGGATTTAGAGTACTCTCCTTTCAAATTCCACCATCTTATTCTGGGATAGTTTACCTTAGACCTTTTATGTGTTCTTGGGACTAAGCACATATCCAAGACCACAAGTCTATGTTGTGCAGTTAAGCTTTCCCCCGGTATCACCTTGCAATCCTTGCACAACAATCTATCAGTCCTTCTAGTTAGGAAGAAATCTATTTGGCTTCTATGCTGTCCACTTTTGAAAGTAATTAAATGCTCATCTCTCTTTTTGAAGTAAGTATTTATAATAGATAGATCAAAAGCAGTAGCAAAATCCAAAATTGAAATCCCCTCGTCATTCCTTTCTCCAAAACCATAACCTCCATGAACACTCTCTATAGGGTTTAAAATAGGTGCCAAGATGCTGGTATAAGAGATTTGATTCCTTCATATTGAGCCTTGGATACAACAAACTTGCTTTAGACTCTTGTGCATATTACAAGAGGTTTGGTGGTGATGATTTCATTATTTTGTTGTTGTTTGTTGATGATATGTTGGTATTAGGCCCCAACAAAAATCATATAGTAGAATTAAAGGCTCAGTTGGCTAGGGAATTTGAAATAAAGGGTTTGGAACCTGCAAACAAGATTCTAGGGATGCAAATTCACCGAGACAGAAATAACATAAAGATTTGGCTATCTCAGAAGAGTTACTTAAAGAAAATCTTGTGCCGCTTCAATATGCAAGATTGTAAGCCAGTTTCTACCCCCACTTTCTGTTAATTTCAAGTTATCCTCAAGTATATGTGTAACAACCCCCGTATTTCTAACCCAGGATCCATATTGCAGGTTTGAGAACCCGAGGGTCTATCTGGGTAAATTTGTGGAGTGTTCGGATAGAAGTCCATGATCCACTAAACCCATGGATTTGGATTCTCTTGTTGAAAAGCCTGCCTTGCTTGGTAGTTGGACATCTGGAAGGCAAGTGATGTCTGGAGATGTCCGGAATGAAGGTAAGACCACCCCCATGTGTTCAGTAGGGTTAGGTTGTACTTGGACTTCAACCCCCTAAGCAAAGCACCCTTGTATAGCAATATACTAAGGGGCAGTTGCTAGTGGAGGTTGATTAGACCAAACAACCGCCCCAATCGACCACCTGGTCTTGGTTGTGGGGTTTTGCCCTATTTTGCCCCCAAACTTCTATAAATAGCAACCCTCGTCTATTTTACAAATATTATATTCAAGATTGCTGTTTTTGGTGGTTAGGTGGCAGTGGAGACGTGCTGGAAGGTGATCCGAAGTGCTGTTAATTATCTGGAAGCTTCTCTTCTCTTTTTTAGCTGATTTGGTTGAGGTAATTGATTCCCTATTCACTCATACTCTACTCTTGGGCTATGATTAAAGTAGAATTGTTTTCCTCTTTGGTTCATGATCCTCCTATTACAGTACCTACCTTTTTAATGCTCTTGATGAGACCAGGTTCGAAAACGAAATCCTGCTTGAAAAGGACTTATCTAATCAAGAGGAGTATTCTGGGTAACCAATTTGGTGTCAATTGTTAGGTTTCATATTACCCTTGGTTGTGGGAGTGTTATGTTTGAAATTCAGACTATGATCATCCAAAAATCGGATTGAAATCGGATGATCAAAAGCTTGAGTTTCGGATATGAAATTCATTGTTTTTGGGGTGATCACTAGTGGCGGTCACTCAACCTAAGCGACCGGTCGAAGTGACCAGCTGGTTTCCAGTGAGCAAGTAACGTTTGGATTTTGTCTGATTTCATTCATTTGACTTACATATTATTGTAACCCTGTTTATAAGTGTCCTTTGTTTCCATAAAAGTCTTATAATTATTTCTGGTTTGCAATCTAGAGGATTTCTACTTATTTACAGGTAAGGACATACAACCTCATCTTTATGAAATGACTTGAACATGCTAGTCCAGTGTCTTTCAATACTGTTATTTCATTTTATATACTGCTATAACCATGAATAGGATGCTAATCTTATTATATGCTTGTTGTTTGCATCATCTTTACATATGTTGTATCAATTATGAATGGTATGATGATGATGATGGTTTATGGTTCTAATGGAAAGGGTATTCTATTGGGATATCTTGGCTTGATATATCAGAGGGCTATGGTATGAGACACATGGTTGCTGATGTCTCCAGACTTGTCATAACTATTAGATGACATACCTAGGTAGATTCTAGAGTTGCATGGCTACTTACCCAACATACTACTACCCTTTCGGTAGGGGAATTAAAGCTGGATGATCCGTGACGACGGTGATGTGACTCTGTTTCGTCCTATAACGGAAACAAGTCCGTGCGAAGACTCAGTGGTCTACTGTTGGTCATATAATGATAGGGTTGCATATGTTTGGGTTGGGCTCATGGACGTCCAAGAAACGGACCGGGTGTCATGAGGAGTCATGAGAGCTTTCTACCCCAACAATATGTGGATGACCATAGGGTTATGGAATGGAGTCCTATAGTGGTAGCCAGCCCATGAGGGTTCTCATTCCTAGGTTGCGAAGGATATTGAACCGAGTTGGTTGGTTTCATAGGGGATGTATCTAGACTTCATGTAGTATGTTATCATTATGACTTGAATTGTATTAGAAACCCCGACATGCACTAGTACTCATGCCAATGGTCGTGGTGAGAGAATGTTGACTTAACCCTAGCCATGGTTTGAGAGCCAGGTGTGGACTTACCGTTTTACCCAGGATCCCTACAGAGGTAGCTAGTCCCTGCCGGATCAGAGTGACTAGACCTACCCAGGGGAGGGGTGGTGTTTATCTTAAAGCATGTCAACTGTTAGAGACTTGCACAGTTAGATGTTAGCGGTATTCATACTTGCACTTCATACATATCATATATGTATTGATGGTTTGACATACGGATGAGAATTATTGTTGTTCTTATTGAGTTCGTCAGAACTCATTCATTTATTTTTCTATGTTATATTAGCCTGTACAGATGGAGGATATATGCCGGAAGATGGATTGGTTTCCCATGAAGGAGCTTTCTCGTATGAAGAAGATGTAGCACCGGCAGTGGGAAATGCAGATAGCCTATGCGGTAGCTCCTGCGAGTGCATGGAGTGCATTTATAGCACCCATTGATGGACGAAGGAGACAAGTTGCTAGACAGTTTGCCCATCGTATGGATAAGAATTGGAGGACCCCTCACCTTGATAAACTTGAGTCCAAGTTCTTAGCTTTAGAGAAAGAATCTGAAAAGAAGATCATTTAATTCTTTTTGATTGCTTCCACTAAACTCATATTCTTTTTTATCATTTATTCTTTCTTTGATTATTTTATTGGAGTATTTGGACTCCTGTAATCCTTTTATTTAATTATTAAACTTATTCTTGCTCATGATTATCTTTACTTGCATTTATTATTATTGATGGGTAAGACCGTGGATCCTGTGACGGATCCCTCCCACGGGTTGTTGGGCGGGTAACCGAGACCAGTGGGTGGGGTTTGACAGTGGTGGTATCAGAGCCATGGTTTTATAAAGTCAATAATAGTTAATACAAGTGTTAGATGAGCAATCTGAGCCATAGATCCAGAAGTGACTCAAAAAAACTAGAGTGAAAAATAGGAAAATCTTTCGTTAGAAACAAACTAAGAAAGTAAGTGAATTTTATTTTGCATAATTTACTATAAGTCAAGTGAAACATATTCTGACATTATAATTTTCAAAGAAAGTGCTTAAGAAACAATAATGAAAATGCAACAAGCATAACTGTACTTCATTAATACAAAAGAGCTTTACATAATTTGTAGCGTGATCTACGCTTTACAAAAGATAGGAAATAAACATGTGCTGAATAAAAATTACAATGAATAAATAAATAAATAATATATATATATATATATATATATATATAATCCCTTAAGTCAGTCTGTACTAAATCAAAAAGGAGAAAAGCCTAAGTCTAACTACTGCTATGGTGGTGGTGGTGGTGCTAGTCTCATCTGGCGGAGTATGTCAAGGCACTCCGCTATCTGGCCCCTCATCTCTGCCTGCCCCTGCTCGAACTGGTCCATCCAAGTGAACAGACCCCTAGCCCAAGGTGGTGCGTTCTCTAAAGTATCTTGAGTCTCGGATGTGCTCCCTGTCTCGAACTGAGATGGTGGTGGTGAGTCATCATGAACAGTATCATCAACCTCTACATCCATGTCCTCCGGCTCGGCTGGCATCTCTGGTGAATTTGGTTCGCCCAGTAAGTGCATCTGAGCGACCAATCTATAACCGATCGTACCACCGTGACCGACCGGAATAGCCTCCTTTCCCTCGAAGTCAACCCCGAAGTGCTCAAAGATCCGAGTCAGGTCGTCTCCGTATCCAAGGTTTGTTCCCCTTGGATGTGTCACTCGATAGATCATGGCATGTCGTATAATGTATGCCAAGTCTATTTGATAGCGGGTGTACAGAGAGAAAGTCATCGGGGCCTCGCATGAGGGAAATCTCACTCGATGTCCCCGCCTTAGGCGTAGGTTCCGTGCAATGATACGTGAGATGATCGGGCATGAGGGAAGCAGCTCGGTCCACCGACTCTACACTACCGCACTCCCCTATGCAAATGCCTGAGTAGACGAGAGCTCTCTCCTCCCAGAAGATGACATCATCAGATTCTGCCCCCAGCTCGAACCATCTCCTATCGTTGTGGACGTATGGAACATCGAGGATGTGAGCCAGCTCCTCAGTGGTGAAGCATATGTCTGTGGTCTTCACTTGACTCTCTATGACAAGCCTAGTATCATGATCTCCCACTGGCTCATCATGGAAGGTTAGGTTGTTGTAGAATAGCTTGATAAGTTTTGGATAGGCAGATTCGTTCAAGAACAATGTACCTCTCCAACCCACTGCCGCAAACCTGTCCTCATTCTGGAACTGCTCTAGCTCTAAAGTCACCACCAGTCGTCCTAACTCGATCCGACGATGATTGAAGTGGCCAAAGTACAACTCTATGCCTATGGAGACCTAAAATAGTCTAGGTGTACTAGGTCATGTGCGTCGCCCCGACCACAACCTCAAGCGCAAATGGGTACTCTCCTACCTCCGCAAGCAACCATCTAGTGTGAAAAATCTGTTTTTGGGTGAAAAAAGAAAGAGAAATGAGAGTTAGGACATGTCTAGGAATTACCTACAAGTGTAAAAATGCATAGTGAACAGTAGATCTATGTCTAGATGTGTTTTGGGAAATAAAAGGAATGTTTTGCACCAAAGAAAACCTAGAAATGAAGCACATTGTAGTTTCTCACATGCAAACCATAGAAATGAAGGGTTTTGTGAGAAGATTACCTGTGTAGCTTGTAATGATCGCGTGGGAAGTAGATCCGAAGCCAACGAAGTCTCCAAAATACTTTCCTTAGCCTAAGCACAAAATCCCTAGAGCCCAAATACAGTTTTGAGAAGTGTAGAAGTGAAAATGGGACCCAAAACCGTATTTGAATTGTTTCTATCGCGCGAGACTTGGAGTGGTCGCTTGTGGTGGTCGATTGACCCAAGCAACTGGCTTGAGGGACCGGCCCAGTTTCTATTGCACATATTTTTTATTTTTGGCCCTGTTTTGATTCTTTTTGGACTTTGTGCTTAATGTTGCCTCTGTTTATGGGTGATAGCTTTGATGTGATACTTGGAATGGATTGGTTGTCTAAGTATGGCGCAATCATCCTTTGTTCTGAAAGGAAGGTAATGTTTCATTTTAAAGATGATAGTTCATTTGAGTATCAAGGAAATCAAGGGAATGAGCAAGAAGATTGTGGTTGCGACTATGAAAGTCAGGAAATGGACCAAAGATGTTGGACTTCTCTCCTCTTCGGTGGATGTTTCAGTAGATGTGAAGCAGTTATCCGATATCAAGGTTGTCAAGGATTTTCCTGATGTTTTCCTTGATGATTTGTCTGGTTTGCCCCTAGAGAGGGAGTTAGAATTTTCAATCGATCTAATTCTTGGAGCAGCCCCTGTTTCGAAAGCTCCGTATCGGATGGCTCCGATTGAGTTGAAAGAACTTCAAACCCATTTGATTGATTTGACAAGCAAAGGGTTTATCCAACCCAGTGTTTCGCCTTGGGGAGCCCTGGTGTTGTTCGTGAAGAAGAACGGTAGTATGCGGATGTGCATAGACTATCGAGAATTGAACAAGTTGACGATCAAGAATAAATATCCTCTTCCTAGGATTGATGACTTGTTTGATTAGTTGAAAGGTGCCACTGTTTTCTTGAAGATCGATCTGAGATCTAGGTATCATCAGTTGAGAGTAAAGTCTAGTGATGTCTGCAGGACTGCATTTAGGACTAGATATGGGCATTACGAGTTTCGAGTCATGCCTTTTGGTCTTACTAATGCACTGGCAACATTCATGGATCTAATGAACCGAGTATTTTAGGATGTCTTGGACAAATTTATCATTGTATTCATTGATGACATTCTGATTTATTCAAAGAGCAAGGAAGAGCATGTTGAGCACTTAAGTTTTGCCTTGCAGCGTTTGAGATTGAAGAAGTTGTTTGCCAAGTTTAGAAAATGTGACTTTTGGTTACCTAAAGTTATGTTCTTGGGTCACATTGTTTCTGCTGACTGTATTAAGGTTGACCCTACAAAGGTTCAAGCTGTAGCCGATTGGGACCGACCTAAGTCAGTCACCGAGATTCGAAGTTTTCTTGGTATGGCTGGATATTATAGGTGCTTCATTGAGAATTTCTCCAGACTATCAGCCTCTATGACCAAACTTACCAAAAAAGGAATCAAGTTTGAGTGGAACGAAGCCTGTGAAGAGAGTTTTCAAGAACTCAAGAAGAGGTTGACTAACGCTCCAGTGTTGACGATACCAGATGACTCTGGAGGTTTGACAGTGTATACCGATGCCTCTAAAGTTGGTTTGGGTTGTGTTCTAATGCAGCATGGGAAGGTTGTAGCTTATGCTTCTAGGCAGTTGAAGAACTACGAGCATAACTATCCTACTTATGACTTGGAGTTGGCAGTTGTGGTTTTTGCTCTGAAGATCTGGCGTCACTATCTGTATGGTGAAAAGATATCTATTTTCACTGACCACAAGAGTCTCAAGTATTTCTTTACTCAAAAGGAGTTGAATATGAGACAACAAAGATGGCTAGAACTGGTGAAGGATTATGATTGTGATATTCAGTAAAATCTAGGAAAAGCTAATGTGGTTGCTGATGCTTTGAGTAGAAAGAGCAATCGAGGAAATGTAGATCTGGCAACTCTCAGTAAACCCTTATTGTTCTCTATTGTCAGATTTGGACTTGAGTTTGTGTCAGAAGGTTCTGATGCTATTTTGTCAGCTGTGTTAGTCCGACCAAGTTTGAGAGACCGAATTGTTGCTTTGTAGTCGACTGATCCAGAATTAAAGAAGAAGATTGGCCTGATCACTTCAAAGACTAAGGAAGTGGAAGATTTCTCTCAAGCCTTTGATGGTGCACTTGTTTTCAGAGATAGAGTTTGTGTTCCTGCTGTGGAAGACCTCAGAAAAGAAATCTTGACTGATGCTCATCAGTCCATCTTTACTAACCATCCCGGAAGTGTAAAGATGTACCAAGATATGAAAGGATATTTTTGGTGGTCCGGCATGAAGAATGATGTGGAAGACTTCATTGCTAAGTGTGGGACTTGTCAATGTGTGAAAGTATTCAGCAGCCTTCGTTTGGCCTTCTACAACCTCTTCTTGTGCCTAGTTGGAAGTGGGAGGACATTGCTATGGATTTTGTCACAAGTCTACCCCAAACTAGCAAGGGGAATGACTTAGTGTGGGTGGTAGTGGATTGACTGACCAAATCGGCTCACTTCATTCTGATGAAGATCACCTATACTCTAGATAAGTTGGCCCGACTCTATGTTGATAATGTGGTGAGACTGCATGGTGTTCCTATTAGCATTGTGTTGGATAGAGATCCGAGGTTCACCTCGCTTTTCTGGAATAGTTTGCAGAAAGCCCTGGGTACTCAGCTGAATTTGAGTACTGCTCATCATCCTTAGACCAATGGACAATCGGAAAGGACAATACAAATTTTGGAAGATATATTGCGAGCGTGCGTCATTGATATGAGTGGTAACTAGGATGACCACCTAGCCTTGGTGGAATTTGCTTACAATAACGGTTATCGGTCTACTATTGGAATGGCCCTGTTTAAAGCTTTGTATGGAAAGACTTGCAGAACTCCTCTATATTGGGATGAAGTTGGAGAAAGGCATGTTCTTGGCCCTGATCTAATTGAAACACCAGTACCATGGTGGATATGATTAGAGAAAGGATCAAAACGCGCCAAGATCTCAAAGAAGTCTTATGAAGATAAAAGAAGATCATATTTAGAGTTTCAAGTTGGTGAGAGTGCATTCTTGAAAGTTTCGCCGATAAAGGGAGTCATGCGTTTCAATATTAAACGAAAGCTTAGCCCTAGGTATATTGGTCCCTTTGACATTATTGAAAAGGTTGAACCAGTAGCATATCGGTTGGCTCTGCCTCTGTCTCTTGCTGGTGTGCATGATGTTTTCTATGTATCTATGCTAAGGCAGTGTAGCAAGTACAGAGCAGTTGCTCTAGCATGGACATGAAGGTTTGAGTGCGGATTTGACGTATGATGAAGAACCGGCTGAAATTTTGGACTGAAAGGATAAACAGTTGAGAAACCAGACTATACCTTTAGTGAAGATCAAATGGAAGAATCATTCATTTGAGGAAGCATCTTGGGAAAAAGAAGATGAGATGGAGACCAAGTTCCCCCATCTTTTCGGACTTACAGATACATTGTAATTTCGGGGATGAAATTTCTTGTAAGGGGGGAGGGATGTAACAACCCCCGTATTTCTAACCTGGGATCTGTATAGCAGGTCTGAGAACCTGACGGTCTAGCCAGGTAAATTTGTGGAGTGTCCAGATAGAAGTCCATAATCCATACCCTAAACCCATGGATATGGATTCTCTTGTTGAAGATTCTGTCTTGCTTGGTAGTTAGACCTCTGAAAAGCAAGTGATGTTTGGAGATGTCCGGAATGAAGGTAAGACATCCCCCATGTGTTCATTAGGGTTAGTTTGTACTTGGACTTCAACCCCCTAAAGAAAGCACCCTTGTATAACAATATGCTAGGGGGCGATTGCTAGTGGCGGTTGATTAGACCAAGCGACCGTCTGGTCCTGTTTTGCCCTATTTTGCCCCCAAGCGACTGTCTATTTTATGAATATTATATTCGGGATTGCTGTGTTTGGTGGTTAGGTGGCAGTGGAGATGTGCTAGAAGGTGATCCGAAGTGCTATTAGTGATCTGGAAGCTTCTCTTGTCTTTTCTAGCTGATCTGGTTGAGGTAACCGATTCCTTGTTCACTCATACTCTACTCTTGGCTATGATTAAAGTAGAATTGTTTTCCTCTTTGGTTGTTCATGATCTTCCTATTACAATACCTACCTTTTTAATGCTCTTGATGAGATCAGGTCTGAAAATGAAACCCTGCTTTCATGAAAAGGACTGATCTAATCAAGAGGAGGATTTTGGGTAACCAATTTGGTGTCAATTGTTAGGTTCGTTTTACCCTTGGTTGTGGGAGTGTTAGGTTTGAAATTTAGACTATGATCATCCAAAAATCGGATTGAAATCGGATGATCAAAAGCCTGAGTTTCGGATATGAAACTCACTGTTTTTGAGGCAGTCACTAGTGGCGGTTGCTCAACCTAACCGACTTTTGGATTTTGTCCGATTTGATTCATTCAACTTACATACTATTGAAACCCTGTTTATAGGTGTCATCTGGTTCCAGTAAAAGTCTTATAATTATTTCTGGTTTGCAATCTAGAGGATGTCTACTTATTTACAAGTAAGGACATACAACCTCATCTTTATGAAATGACTTGAACATGCTAGTCTTTCAATACTGTTCTTTCATTTTATATACTACTGTAACCATGAATAGCATGCTAATCTTATTATATGCTTGTTGTTTGTATCATCTTTACATATGCTTTATCAATTATGAATGTGGTATGATGATGATGATGGTTCATAGTTCTAATGGAAAGGGTATTCCATTGGGATATCTTGGTTTGAGATATTAGAGGGTTGTGGTATGGGACACAGGCTCGCTAATGTCTCCAACATTGTCATAACTATTGGATGACATACCTAGGTAGAGTCTAGAGTTGCATGGCTAGGTACCCCACATACTACTACCCTTTTGATAGGGGAATTGAAGCTAGATGACCCGTGACAATGGTGATATGACTCTGTTTCATCCTATAGCGATAACCAGTCCGTGCGAAGACTCAGTGGTGCACTGTTGGTCATATAATGGTAGGGTTACATATGTTAGGGTTGGGCTCATGGACGTCAAAGGAACAGATCAGGTGTTGTGAGGAGTCATGAGAGCTTTCCGCCCCAACAATATGTGAATGACCATAGGGTTATGGAATGGAGTCCAATAGTGGTAGCCAATCCATGAGGATTCTCATTCCTAGGTTGCGAAGGATACTGAACCGAGTTGGTTGGTGCCATAGGGGATGTATCTGGACTTCATGTAGTATGTTACCATTATGACTTGCGTTGGATTAAAAACCCTGACATGCACCAATACTCATGCCAATGGTCGTGGTGAGAGAATGTTGACTTAACCCCAGCCATGGTTTGATAGCTAGGTGTGGAATTACCATTTTACCCAGGATCCCTACAGAGGTAGCCAGTCCTTGCTGGATCAGAGTTACTAGAACTACCTAGAGGAGAGTTGGTGTTTATCTTAAAGCATGTCAACTGTTAGAGACTTGCATAGTTAGATCTTAGCGGTATTCATACTTGCACTTCATACATATCATATATGCATTTATGATGGTTTGACATACGGATGAGAATTATTGATGTTCTTATTGAGTTCATCAGAACTCATTCCTTTATTTTTTTTCTATGCTAAATTAGCCTGTACATATGGAGGATATATGCCGGAAGATGGATTGGTTTCCCATGAAAGAGCCTTCTCGTATGAAGGGGATGTGGCACCGGCAGTAAAAAATGGAGATAGCATGTGCGGGAGCTCCTGTGAGTGCATGGAGTGCGCTTATAGCACCCATTGATGGGCGAAGGAGACAAGTTGCCATACAGTTTGCCTATCGTATGGAGAAGAATTGGAGGACCCCTCACCTTGATAAACTTGAGTCCAAGTTCTTAGCTTTAGAGAAAGAAACTGGAAAGAAGATCATTTAATTCTTTTTGATTGCTTTCGCTGAACTCATATTCTTTTCTATCGTTTATTATTTCCTTGATTATTTTATTGGAGTACTTGGATTTCTGTAATCCTTTTATATAATTATTGAACTTATTCTTGCTCATGATTATCTTTACTTGCATTTATTATTATTGATGGGTAAGACCATGGATCTTGTGACAGATCACTCCCACGGGTTGTCGGGCAGGTAACCGAGACCGGCGTGTGGGGTGTCACGATGTGTCCTAGCAATGAAGCAGAGAGGAAGGAGATGTATCGAGTACCATATGCATCAGCAGTGGGGAGTCTAATGTTCGCTATGATATGTACAAGACCAGACATTGCACATGCAGTGGGAGTGGTTAGTCGGCACATGGCGAATCTAGGACGAGAGCATTGGATTACTGTGAAGATGATCCTAAGATATGTTAAAGGAACCTCATATGCTACTCTATGTTATGGAGGATCTGAATTTACTATCAAAGGATATGTTGATTCTGATTTTGCAAGTGATCTTGATAAAAGGAGATCCACTATTGGCTATGTGTTTACAATTGCAAGAAGAGCTGTAAGTTGGGTATCTAAACTACAGATAGTTGTAGCGCTGTCTACAATAGAAGCTGAGTATGTGGCAGCTACACAAGCTTGTAAAGAAGCAATCTGGATAAGAAGATTCATGGAAGAACTTGGGCACAAACAATAGAAGATTCTCTTGTATTGTGACAGGTCGAGTGCCTTGCACATTGCAAGGAATCCAACTTTTTATTCCAGGACAAAACACATAGAATTACAATATCATTTTGTTTGTCAAGTGGTGGAAGACAGAAGGGTGGATATATAGTAAATCCATATGAAAGAGAACCTAGCAGATGCATTGACAAAGGCAATCAACACTGACAAGTTCATTTTGTGTAGATCCTTGTATGGCTTGACAGAGACATAGACAGTGATAAGTTGATTTCATGCATATTATTTTATATGATTAATTAACTATATTTCCATGTATTTACAATTGTTTTATATCAATTTACCCTAATATGATATGAAAATGAATATGTTGCACCCTTTCCTTTAATTTCTATAATTTTGGTGATTTTATATATTTCCTAACAAATTCTAATAAAGATTTATTACTTTTACATGTAGGAAATTATCAATCAAATCTGGGTATTATTGCAAGAGTCCTACCTCAAGTCAAAAACATAAAGAGAATGAGTCCTTGCATGCTTCTACGTTTTATTTCCTATTTAAGATTTGATCAAAGAAGGGAAAAGAGGAAGAAGAATCCAATTCAAATAAGAAGGATAGAAGAATCCCGATTTTGAGTGTATCTGTCCAGTTTTGATCAAGATATTCATCGGATGGTCATATGATGTCCGATCGAGCTGATTTTTGGAGGAGAGCTTCACGACGTCTTGGTCTTCAAATCCAACGGTGGGATTATGCATTGGAGATCTGTAAATTAGTCCGATTTATACATCAAAACACTCCTTGGTTAAGTCAGATAAGAACTCTGAGTTTGATTCAAACTCTTTGTTTAATTAATCTATAAAAGGATAGCAAAGCCAAGGAACTGAGGCAGGACATTTTTGGAGCTTTGGAGGAGCGGAGAGATCGAACCAGGAGACGTTGGTTGGCTTTGGAGATCTGAATCTTGAGAATAAGTTTTTCTTGATCTTCTTTCAATGTTCTTGAACTCCTCTGTAATGTTTTTAGTTTCTAGTATGAACTAATTTAGTTTTTCTAGGGATCAGATGTAGCCTATCTTTGAATTCCCACTCTTGACTTCATCAATATAATTTTGAATATTGTTTCCTTTGATTGAGTTTTTACTTCTATTCTTCATGCTTTTGATTAATTGGCCACTAATCAACTGATTTGTTAATCATAATGAACTGAGAGGGGATTTATGTGTTTAGTTCATTGGAGTAAAAGCCATGAATTACATTTAGGATAGAGATATACTTACATGGTTTGTGTAGTTGTTACATGGGAATCCACAGAATTTAATGATTTCTCAGTTGTCGTAACCCACATAGAAATATAGTGGGTTAGCAATTGAGGGAATTTCTATTAGTACTCGAGAGAGACTAATAGATAGGAAAGGAAATCTCGACTATCAATCAGGAAAATATTTCTCAAATTATAAAGAGGGAGAAAATTGTGGGAATGCTTAGTTATGGTGAAATCTGACCCCTAGGTCTTTAGCAATTAATAATCTCAATTTAACTTTCAATTTGCAATATAGTCTAGAATAATTATCTTCATTATTATTTGTTCAAATAAAATTGGTATAATTAATTTGGTACTTAATCTATAGTCTTCGAGGGATAATCTAATCTCCAAATGGGAGATTGTTGAAAGTCTTAGTCCCACATCTAGTAGAAGTGGGAGTTGTTATCCTACATTGAAAAGAAGTGGGAGTTTGTTGAGAGCTTTAGTCTCACTTCAAGTAGATGTGGGAGAAGGTGGAATGGAGAGAGGCTATAAAAGGATGCCTCCCCCTCCACATGTAATTCATTCCAAAGAATCTTCCCTCTTGTATATTTCTTTATCTATAGTGGAGTTTTCTCTCTTGCCCATGATTTTTCCCTTTAAGGGTTTTCCACGTAAATTCATGTGTTCTTCTTTTCTCTTATTTGCCTGATTGCTCTATTTGGTGGGTTTTTTATAGCCCGAAAAATTCTTTAACTACGATGAACCTTCCAACTACAATCTCTTTTCAAACTGATGGGATCCTCCCACTCTCCCTTCTTCTCTGCTTCTGGTGGTGGAAGCCACTAATTTGCTTTTTCTTCTTCTTCAGGGGTTTTTTTTAATAACAGCGAATGATTATTCTATTTTTCTTTTATAATTTTTTTTTCATATAAATATAATATAATATATCATAAGCATAATTAAACTCATAAACTCATGGCTAAGACGTCTTAGGCTTTGAACCTCCATCATTAGCTTTCCCTCATCATTATGATTGGATTGATATTTCTAAAATAAAATAATAATAATAATGATAAAGGATTATAAAAAATATTTTATTTGGCTAACTTTAGAATTCGATTGAAAGAGTGATATTCTTTCTAAATTCAGGAGAAGAGAGAGAGAGAGAGAGAGAGAAAAGATCAGGAAATATTGTAAATGTACTAAATGATCATATAACTATAGTACTTAGGCTTTAGTGCCAATTGTATTTTTCCAATATACATTCTTGTTCTCCAAAATTCCTACCATGAATTATAGATGCCAATTGTATTTTTCCAATATACATTCTTGTTCTCCAAAATTCCTACCATGAATTATAGATGTGACAACCAATGGCTACCGGCCACATATGACCTAGTTCACAAAACAATATACTTTCTCTGGGAGAAGTTTGTTATGCTTTCAATAAACTAGCACAGTATGCATGACATGTATTCTTCTAGTGCCCTTAATTCTTTTGTGATGGTATCTTTTGGTTATGGTTCTTGGCCTACTGCCTCAACTTCTTATTTTTCTTGGTTTATAAATTCCACATGATTGAACTCTGGCTTGCCCGTTTAAGAGCCTTTTTCACTTCTGCCAACATGTACCCAATTTTGGCAACTCAGATAGTTATCACAAGAAGAATGTCATTTAGAGGGGAACATTAATGCATGAAGTAAATCCAAGCAGACGTGCCTCTTGTAATCACTGCTGAATTCTATTCCCATGATCTTCTCAAACAGATTTGTCTTTCTTACGACATAGTTAGAAATTTAACTTCCTTGGGATGTCCACATATTTTCAAATTAAACTTGACCCTAATAGACTACCTATTTAGTTAGGCTCTTTTTTGTATCAATTCTCATTCTCTATTATGAGAATTTTTCTTTAATTTAAATTGTTTGGCATCTATTATCATTTTTATTTTTATTTAAAATAATAGAAAAACCTCCAAAATCCATAATGGACTTTTTATCCATTATGGATTATTGGTGACAATTCATTCTCACCATTTATGCGCAGGGTTACTTGAATTTTAAAGTTATGCTGGGGGTACAACAGTAAATATACATAATTTTATAAAACCCACTCCCAAACCCTCTCTCTAACCCTAACAAGCACGAACGAGTAGGCTTCTCTGAACGACAAACCCTTTCAAAATCCCTCCATTTTCACTTCTCACTTAACCTGCAATAGATTGGCTTCTTAACTTTGACGGTGCTTCTCAATCCCTCTTGTCTCGCTAGATTCTCAAGGCTTTGCTTCTTTGAAAGGCGTTTGTCAAATCCTCTCTCAATCGCTCTTTTCTCACTTCTTGCAAATGTTTATTGCAGTAGATTCTTCAAGGTAATCGAGTACCTCTATAGCAGATTCTTCTCGCTCTTTTCTTCTCACAGATTCTTCAGATTGTTGGTTTAATCGAGTAACTCATTTACAGTTTACCCCTCCCCTGCTCTTTATGGGATATTGCTTGTCTTTTATGGATACTAAAACCGGACATCAATCAGTTTCTAATTTCCAATTTCCACTCTAAAACTTTCTTAAATTCTGAAAAATAGACTCTCTTTGGTTTTGTTGTATTGACAACTCAATCTCTGTTTATGGTTCTTGTCTGATTGTTTTGATAGCTCTCCAAACATTTTTCAGAATTCATAATCTAATCCTCTACTAGAGGCATAATCGCTAAGTTAATGGAGTTTCATATATGAGATTCAGCAAAAATGAAAACAAGACTAACAGAGGATGAAAATGTAGATCATAACATCCGAAGTAATAGAGATGAGCTCTTAGTAAGGTTCCACCCTGTGGCAAGAACTCTATGTATCCAGATCTATCCGTTTACCTTTTTTAAATATTTATCAGAACCTGTGTGAGGCTTATCTCAAGACTGGTTGTTGAACTTAACTGATAACTCTGAACTAGTTTGATGCTCAAAATGTGCAGATATTTCTGCTATTGAAGAAATAAAAGGCTTTTCTTACCAGACAAGCTACAACTAAGAAAAGGGGTGCCAAGTAATTTTTGGGGGGCTGTAAGGCTTAAGAGTCCCATAGATTCTGTGAGGATGGAATTTTGAAATATTAGGAGGCTATATCTGCAGATGGTATGCGAACCATAAGGATCAAATGTTTAAGTGAAATTGCAACTTTGTAGTTGCTGATGAAAAGAGATCTTTGGCAATGGTTTATTTTAGTTTAGGGCATTGGTGGAAGTACCAGCAAAGGTGATATTCATTTAAATTAGGTGATCAGTTTGATTCAACCCATACCACATAGCCACTTTCCACATATTCCCACCAGACTAACAGATGATCAAATGACTCATTAGTATCCTTAATGGGGGTGAAAATCCAATAATTTTCTCACTTCTCTTTCTTTTTGCAGAAACCTTATTACAGAGTTTTTCTGTCTCGAGGTTTTAATGGTACAAAAACCATAGTTGTTGGTAATACATCAAAAGTAATTCAATTCAATTAATTGATGGGGAAAAAATTCCTTACCTGAATTCGCTTTCCCTTACTTTAAGTATTCACAGCGGAAGTCTAGATCCACGTCCTCGTTCCACCACCAAAGATTTACCGCGAGATTCCTCAATCACAGGGAAAGGGAATAATATCCACAACCCAAATGCCGTGGATTAATGGAATGAATATCAAATACTAGCAAAGAAGAAAATCTAAGCCTGCGATTCTAAGAGAGAGGGAGAGAGAGATGGAGCCGCCGTTTCTCAGAGATTCGCTCGTGCGAATGAATTACTCCGTTACTTACTCACTAATGCGGTGGTTACTAAAATATATAACCTATTTTGTAACCGCCCTAATAGTGAGTTTCCAATATTGCCCTTGGGCATTTAATTTATTAATCAAATTAATAAATTCCAACAGCTCCCACTTGCACAAGGGCAAGTGTTAATCTTTCAATGTGTCCCAGACACACTTGTATATCCCAGATATACACATTCAATCTCTCTGCTATGTATCCCAGATACATAGACCTCTTGTGTCCCAGACACACATGCATATCCCAGATATACATATATATTGATCTCTTCACTATGTATCCCAGATACATAGACCACCTGTGTCCCAGACACTAATATCCACAAGTCATACTGGCAAAATGGGTTGTGCGACCGGTGATATACCTGCACGCGTGAGCCCCAAACTAGAAACCTTCCCAGAAGGCCAGAATGGCACATCACTCATAGAAACAAATCAAATAAGCATTAGTATAACACAGTGTCCTAGGTTTATTCAAACTCACCAGACTAAAGGTATCTCGATCCCTCTGAGAGATCACCTTCTTGTCCTTAAAATGTTCACTACTGTAACACATACAGTTGGCGCCAACAAACACTTTTTAGGGTGCAGTTGAATCAAACCTTTCCTTTCGCCCCAGACCATCACTACACTTAGGATTGACTCCTTTCCCGGTAGTGCCCCTTTAGGTCGAATCTATCATGACCATAGGTAACACCCCAAAGTAGCCACATCAACCCTTCGTTTCATGATGTCGTCGAAAGTCACTAAGAACACTAATGGACCATAAGGTCCAGGACTCACACAATGAGAGGAGCAGGGATCCATCCTCTCATTTCCAATGATCGCTAAGCACACATAGTATGATATATGTGCTATGGTGGAGCATTCTATATACAATAGAACGTATGTCCATCTCAACACCATACAGGTCTTAGTCCAGTCGCAACCCCTTGCGCCTAACCCGAGTTACTTTATTGTCGCCACCCTAGCGCCACATAAAGTACTCGCACTTTAGCTCCTATAGGCAACATGAATAGTGGGAACATTCATGTCGATTCTCTTCACAATAGAGAAACTCATCTTGATTCCAAATCAAGGCGACTTCATGATTATGAATTGACCTACACAAAGTCATTCACAATCCGTCTCATCTCTGCTCGCCTCCAAGGCGCCGGGAGGCGAATGCTCGTGTGAGTGAGCCATTCTCTTGCCTATTGACATATGTTGTTTTATGCTAGAAGAAACACAATCACACAGAAAGTGAATAAAAAAAATGCTGGAATGAACTCATATTATTCATTAATAAGAAAGTCTCAGTACAAAAAATAAGTCACAATCTACACAAGCCCAAGGATTTTACATGAGAAATAAAAACATCCTTGGCTATAGGTTTGGTAAGAGGGTCAGCTACCATCAAACTAGTAGATATGTGCTTAAGTACAACTTTCTTTCTTGATGTAATGTCTCTAACAAAGTGATATCTCAACTGTATATGTTTGGTCTTCCCATGATACTTGGGGTCCTTGACATAGCTAAGAGCTGTCGTACTATCCACAGGTAGATAAGGGCAGCCTCTTTGGATGTCATCACAATCCCAGTATGTCGAAGGAATCTCCTCAACCAAACAGCCTCTTGAACCGCAGCGGAGCATGCCACATACTCTGCTTCCATGGTCGAGAGGGATATACAAGCACTGCTTCTTGCTACACCACGAAATGGCCCCGCCATTCAGCAAGAAAGCATATCCGAGAGGTTGATTTGCGCTCATCGATGTCTCCGGCCCGATCGGCATCACTATAGCCAACTAACCACAAATCCGATCCTTGGTAACACAACATGTAGTTACTCGTTCCTCTGAGATATCTCAATATCCTCTTGATTGCTTTCCAGTGCTCTATGCTTGGGTTTGATTGGTATCGACTAACCAAACCCACTGCATAACAAATATCCGGCCTAGTACACATCATAGCGTACATAAGGCTACCCACTTTGCCTTTGGAATATGGAACTCTTTCCATCTTGGTTTTCTCCTCTGGAGTCTTAGGACCCATATCAAGGCTCAAATGCAAACCCTTCTCCTTTGGAGTATCAATTGGTTTGCGGTTGTGCATTTGGTATCTCGTCAAGACATTGTCAATATAGGTCTCTTGAGATAAACCCGGTAATCTCTTTTGCCTATTTCGACAATCTTGACACCAAGCACATAGCTTGCTTCACCCATGTCCTTCATATCAAATACGGAGGACAACCATTTCTGAATGGTTTCCAATAGCTCCTTGCTATTGCTAGCCATAAGTATGTCATCTACGTACGATGTCGAATGACATAATTATTATCGATCTCTTGGTGTAAACACGGTGGTCTTCCTCAAGCATGGAAAAACCATTTTCCATCATAGCTTGGTGGAAGCGCACATTCCACTTTGTCTAGATGCTTGCTTTAAGCCATATATGGACTTCTTAAGCTTGCACACTTTGTGCTCAAGTCCATGTGCTTCAAAGCCTTGAGGTTGATCCATATAGATCTCTTCCTCAAGTTCTCCATTGAGAAAAGCAGTTTTTACATCCATCTGATAAACCTCCAAGTCCAAGCGAGCAACAATGGCTAGTATGAGGCGAATTGAGGCAAACCTAACCACGGGGGAAAAAGTTTCCTCATAATCAACACCCTCTCGTTGGGTGTAGCCCTTAGCCACTAAACGAGCCTTGAATCTCTCAATAGATCCATCCGCCTTTCTTTTGATCTTGAGAACCCACTTGTTCCCAATCGCCTTTCGGCTCGGCGGCAAGTCAACCAAGTCCCAGACATGATTAACTTTCATCGACTCCAACTCTTCCTTTATTGCTTTTAACCATTCCTTTGAGCTTGACCCCGTAAGAGCTTCGCACCGCTCTTTGGTTCATGCTCATCGACTGAAATCATCTCACGGTCGATCTCTTCAGGAGTTACCATGTAGGCTTCATCCTCTATGTCGAAACGTCGACGAGGAACTAGCCCGCGCCTACTACGGCGCAAGTGCATGTCGGATTGCTCACCGTCTAAGGTAGCTATCACATCTGCACTCCCACTCCCACTAGGATCTTCCGGATGAACCCCGGGTTCATTATCCGAATCCGAATCCCTGGAGTGACAAGACCACTATCTTGTATCTCAAAGAATTCCGATGATTCTTTGTTAACTCCTGAAAGAGATGGAAAATCATTCTCCAAGAATGTTGCATCCCTAGACTCAAGTTCCGTTCTCCTCTCATTCTCATCTAGTCCAATGAAGACATGGCCCTTTGAGGGTTCGGAATATCTCACAAAGATACACTTTCTTCCTCTGGGTCCAAGCTTTCCATATTGGTGAGAAGTAGAGTGAACATATCCTGCACATCCCCATGCGCGCAAGTAACTCAAATCTGCTTCCTTCCGGTCCACAACTCATATGGTGTGGAAGGAACCGATTTGGTTGGAACTCTGTGAGGATATAGGCCGCGATCAACAAAGCATCTCCCCAATAAGAGATGGGTAGATTTGCCTGCGTCATCATGGATCTCACCATGTCTAGCAAGGTTCTATTCCTCCTCTCAGCAACCCCATTTTTTGTGGAGTCCCCTGGAATAGTAAGTTGTCTAGATATCCCCTTTTCATCACATAACCCTTTGAACATATCAGAGAGATACTCTCTACCTCTATCCGTTCTAAGAGTTTTAATCCTTTTATCTAACTGATTCTCAACCAAGCTCATGAATTTCTTAAAACATTCCAGAGCTTCTGACTTATGAGAAATTAGATAAATGTGACCATACCTTATATAGTCATCTATGAATGTGATGAAATATGACTGTCCTTTTCTAGTATGCACATTCATGGGTCCACACACATCTGAATGGATAAGTTCTAAAGGAAGAGAGGCTCTCAAAGCCTTTTTAAATGGTTTTCTAGTTGCTTTTCTGCTAGACATGACTCACGAGTTGGCAAATCAGATAGTGAACCTTGGCCTAAGAGACTTTCTCTTGCCAACCTGTTCATCCTATCTAAGCCAATATGTCCTAGTCTTGCATGCCACAAATAAGAATCAATACACATAGTATTTTGGCAAACAAAAGCATTACTAGAATTAAATGAATAATCAATTGTATCCAATACAATGAAACCATTATCAAGAAAACCATAACCATAAACTGTATCACCCGGATACAAAACCAAAGAATTGTTTTCAAATACAATTCTAAAACCATGTCTTAAAAGATAAATAACGAAAAAAAGATTTCGCCGAATGTCTGGAGCATACAGACACATCATGGAGTAACAGCGTCTGGCCACCTCGCAAAACTAATTTGCATGTGCCTATGCCATGAACCTCCACGCTTGAGCTGTTCCCCATCGTTATCCTTTTGCTTCCTCTTGGAATACGACGGTATTCCACGAAGCTCGAGCGTTCCCTTGTTATGTGTTCTGTCGCACCTAAATCAACAATCCACAAAGGATTTAGTTCAGCAAGCATAGTAGAACTTGTTACATAACAAGATGAGGTATAACACACAAGACATACCTCTTGCTCGGTGCAATCACGAGCAAAATGACCGAGCTTTCGGCACTTGAAGCAAATCAAAGCTGATTTCTTCTTGCCAAGCACTAGTCCCCCTTGAACGCTTGGGCCCACTCTTGTTTTTGTTCCCACCCTGGTTACTTTGCTTGGACCGCTGAGGTTGAGCTTTCTCTCTCTTGCGCTTGAAGCTTGCACTCTTACTAGTGCTAGCTTCAGCAGCAAACACATCGCTTTGAGGGGTATCGGCCAACATCCGATCCTCATCAAGCTCAAGGTGCTTGGCGGCTTGATCGAAAGTCTTGACCTCATCGGCATGAGTCAAGAAGATCTTCATATGCTCCCAAGTCTTTGGCAATGACCTGATGACTACGGAGACTTGCTCCTCATCAGTCTTCTGGCGCCCACATGCGCTCAACTCACTAATCATGTTAGACATGATGGTTATATGCTGCCTCATGGTGTGACCCTGGCGCATCTTATAACCGTCAAAAGTGAGTCCGAGCTGGCGGCCTCTTGTGGTGGAAGTCCCTCCATACTGGAACTTCACAGCCTCCCACAAAGACTTTGCAGTCCTATGCTTCTCATAACGAAGCATCAGGTCATCCCTCATGGAGCTCAGGATTGTAATCCTGGCTACCCGGTCTTTCCTCTTCCAAGCATTGTATATATCAAGGTCCCTGCGATGCTGTGCAGTGGTACCTTCCTCAGGTGGGTTCATGGTCTGGTTTATGGTCTCTAGCATATCCTGCTCTTCCAGGAGATATTGCACGTTTCGGTGCCAGAGGTCATAATTCCTCTCATTCAGCTTATCTCCTTTAGAGAGGTCAGCAACAATGCTCTTAGTAGCAGCCATTTTTCTAGAGATATTACATACAAGAATGAGTTCAATGAATCTAGCATAAAACACAACTCATGCAACAAAAATCACACTAGCATATTCAACCTATGGGATAAGCACTTAAACCAAAAGAGATGCTAAAAAAACATTCAATCAAATTCTCATGCAAACCCACATAGACTTATACACTAACTTCATTCTGTGCAAGAAACATGATTGATAGACCCATAAATAAAAAAAATAGTTTTATTAAAATAAAACATGCAATCATGTTAAAGCTATGAGGTGGTTCACACAGAACACTTCTACCTCATTAGCTCCCACTAGGCCCCAATAGGCCTTCAATGCCCAAACATCACACAGACTGTCGGGCCATTGGTGTCCAGTAAGTTAGAAACACATTCTGACTTGGACAGACCAATATCCAAAAAAAATCCATCTCCCAAACGGATTGCCGTCTGCCCAGACGGAATTCCGTCTCGCCTTTTATGCCCAGGCGGATGGCGGATGACCGTCCCCAGACGGAAATTCCGTCCGTCGGCATTCTGTGATCGGGCGGATGACCGTCCGCCCAGGCGGAAATTCCGTCCGGCATTCTGTGACCAGGCGGAAATTCCGTCTGGTCAACCGTGACCACTCTCGATAATAGACGGACGACCGTCTGGTCAGACGGTCGTCCGTCTGGTCCACAATGACCAAAAAACGGCGATTTTTCAATTTTTCTTGAACGGAAAAAACGGTAAAACACGTTTTTTCACTCAAAAATCATCCAAAAAACACATGAAAAAAATCCAACAATAAATTTTAAACAAAAATTTTCATCATGGATTATCAATTCATGCAAATCTCCATTAGGGGAAATCCACAAGGATCTCCCACTCGGATCCGAATCAAAATTAAAAGGTTTCCAAAAACCCTATCAATTCTCCCATGGGTTTCGTATTAAACCCTTGATCCTCCCATTGGATCCATACAATAAAATTAAACAATGGGGAGGAACAATAAACGTGGGAACCAACGGCTCTGATACCAATGTTGGTAATACATCAAAAGTAATTCAATTCAATTAATTGATGGGGAAAAAATTCCTTACCTGAATTCGCTTTCCCTTACTTTAAGTATTCACAGCGGAAGTTTAGATCCACGTCCTCGTTCCACCACCAAAGATTTACCGGCGAGATTCCTCAATCACAGGGAAAGGGAATAATATCCACAACCCAAATGCCGTGGATTAATGGAATGAATATCAAATACTAGCAAAGAAGAAAATCTAAGCCTGCGATTCTAAGAGAGAGGGAGAGAGAGATGGAGCCGCCGTTTCTCAGAGATTCGCTCGTGCGAATGAATTACTCCGTTACTTACTCACTAATGCGGTGGTTACTAAAATATATAACCTATTTTGTAACCGCCCTAATAGTGAGTTTCCAATATTGCCCTTGGGCATTTAATTTATTAATCAAATTAATAAATTCCGTACAATATGTTTTTCTTCGTCTTTTTTTTCTTTCTTCTTTCTTTCTACCCATTTTTGAAATCTCTCCACCACTCCCCCCCCCCCCCCACCCCCCCCCCCCCCCCCCACCCCCCCCTCCCTCCCACCGCTTCACTTCGACTTCTTGCCCTCCCTGCGCAGAGGGGCCCCCCGTTGGTTTTTTGTTTTGTGTTTTTTTTTGTCTTGGGCTCTTCCCCATTTGTGTGTGGGGGTTTTTTTTTGTTCCTTGTCTGTTGTTTTTGGTGGTTGTTTTCTTTCCCCCTGGGGGTGGGGGTGTTTTTTTGGGCCCGCCCCCCCTGTTGTGGTTTGTGTATTGTAATTTCAGATGATCAATCAAACACTAAAGTAGCTAATTTAGAGTTTTGGCCCATAGGCGATTTCGTAAAAAAACCAGTTGAACTGATGGCTTAAGGCCTTAATTCTACTTTACAAATTTAAAAGATTGTGGTTCAACATCTCTACTTAATGATATGCATCATGATGTATACTTCATGTGAATCTTTTGTGACAGAGTCTGTTATTTGTTGCAAAAATGGAGATCCTTGTTTGTTTTTTGCTTTTTACTTTGGAGATTCTTACTATATTAATTGTCCTAATCTATGAGAGGCTTACATCGTGGAATTGTTTGTGACACGGAGCTTTATAGCTGAGAAGGGAGAGCTTGATGGTGAATTTGAAAACAGTGATAAGGATGAGGTCTTGGATATTGTTAATGTGATAGGTCACAGAGAACAATTGCGATGAGAAGCATATCGAAAAGAAATTGCAAAACAAATCATGGAAGCTTATAGAATAGATACTGAATATATGAATACTTATTTTCCTTATAAATTTTAAGTTTATAAGAATATTGTTAAACTAATATTTTGCTTGATATATTTTTTTGTTAATAATTGTTAATATTTAGATTATAGGATTTTTTTTTTGTATTAATTTTCATTATTATTTTCTAACAATTTTTCAAGATATACCAAACTTATTTTTCATTCCATAATTTATCTTGACAAATGTCACCAAACAATTTTTTATTCTTGATCAATAATGAATTCTTGTACTTATTTATTTTAAATAGTCATAATAGAGAATGAGAATTGATACCAAAAAGAGCCTTAGTCTACATTACACATCTAACATGGTTGAGATTCGTGATTAAATAAACTCCGATCTGATGGTTTTTGGATCAATGGAAAGGTGAAACACATTGGATCTCTATTTTTTGTTGGGAAAATTTTAGATACACACAAGATAGATAGTGAAAAGCATAGATAATACAAATCTATGTTAAATTGGCAATAACCTCCTAAAGTGTCTTTTAAATTTGCACAATAGTACATCTAGCAAATTCATTTAAATCATGGTTAGATATTTCATAATTCCTGAAAGATAAGAACACAGAGCAAACTCCTCTTGCACTTTAGGGGCGACACTAGTTGTCAAACTCAAAAGCATAGTGCATTTGGAACAGAACCTATTACTACATACAATAAAAATTCCCTGATAGATCACCAAAGAATGATGATGGAGGTAGTGGGACTACAGTTTATGTAATATGATTTGAGCACCATGCTGTGGATGAAGAGTTATTACAGTAGTAGGAGCATGAGCATAGGATGGTGAAAGTTCAAAAGCAAATCGTTGAAGAATCAATGCTAAAGCCAACTTTGCTTCTGTCATCGCAAAGTGCTGTCCAATGCATATTCGAGGGCCCCAACCAAATGGGAAAAATGAGACTTTATTCTTTGTGGCCTTTGAGATTCCTTCAGCAAACCTCTCTGGTTTGAATTCATCTGCATCTTCACCCCATATTTCATGATCACGATGAACAAGGGCTATAGGTAACAGTAACTGTACTCCAGGAGGTAAAGAAATTTCTCCTAGTTTGATGTTCTTGTATGTACACCGGCTGAGCTGCAACAGTGGTGGATATAATCTAAGAACCTCAAGCAGAATCATGGTAACCTGCAGTGGAAATTAAGGTAAGAAAGTTCTCAGAACAACTATATTCTGAATATAAGAGACTCGTATTATCCAGGTCTTATGGGAAGATATCCTTACAATCTTGAGGTGGCTTAGTCCATCAAAATTTGGCTTGTTATTCCCAAAGATTTGGAGGACTTCTTCCCTTGCACGCGCTTGCCATTCTGAATGCATACCTAATAATATCATTGTCCAAACAAGTAGAACAGATGTGGTTTCTTGCCCTGCAAAGTAGAAGAGTCTACACTCTTCGATGACATCTTCAATAGTCAGCCCGACATTCTTATTTTTCTGTTCTTGAATCTCCTTGTTATTGGATTCAAGTAACAAGCCTAGCAAATCATCATTCTTGGCTTCTCCAACTCCCATTGCCTTCTGTCTTTTGCTGATGATGCCCATTAAAAGAGCTCTTACTTCTCTATCAATCTCTTTCATTCTTCTGTTCCTTTTCGTGGGCAGCAAACTGTACACAGTCGACACTGGTGAGGACAAGGATCAAATTTTGTAATTTGATTGCTTTCAGATTTTATTTTTGAGAAATAATGAATAAATGCAAGCTTGAGTGTTCAGTTTCATGTTTTTCCCCTTAAGTATGCGATGAACTCACAACCACCATTCATCTAGACGTCCAAAGATCTAAAAGCGGCAGCTTTGGTTAATTTTTGAAGAATAGGAAAACTGAAACTCTGCTACATGACTTGTAATTGAAGTAGCTAGTAGTTTCCAATAGTAAAATGGCAAGCTATTTGAAGAGAATGTTGAAATGTACCTAAATCCAGGGATGAATGCAGTCTCAAAAGACTTAACAAAGAGCTCAGCTTGCTCATCTTGCAATTTGAATATTCGTCGCCCTTCTTCATAGCAGCTACCAAACGCTGCCCTAGAGATGACATCCCCTGTTAAACTTCGAAGATCTGGCCATACATCCAGTTCAGAAGAACCTTCGGATGTGATAATTTTCTCCCATTTGCTGACTACCTCATTGCAGCTCGTGTAAAATGCGGATAACATGCACTTCATAAATTCACAGGAAAATACAAATTGTCATCATCACAATAGCATGGAAAAACAATAGCAAATATGTAACAGTATGTAACGTGTGCTTTTAAACCCAGGAAAGAAACAGAATTTCTGTATTTTTTTGTCTTCTGCCACCCCCTCCCCCAACCCCTGTTTTCCCTTCTTTTATAATGGTGTTAATCTACTCTGTTTGTTTTTATGAATTTAAAAGAATTAATTAGAAGGATATGTCAAAGACATAGAAATAACCTTTAATTTTTCCATATGGAAGGCTGGGTTTATGATCCTTCTGTGCATGGCCCATTTCTCACCCTCATAGCTGACAAGTCCCCTTGCAAGAAGCCTTATGAGTGGATTTACTCTGACCTTGGCAAAGTGACCAAACTTATTGCTCAAAATGTCCCTTATGAGGTCAGGATCCATGATATACAATATCGGATTTCTTCCAAACCAAAAGGCAGATTTTTTCCCTGCACTTCCAAATTCCAATTATCCACACTTAGGCTCTTTTTGGTGTCAATTCTCATTCTCTATTATGCCTATTTAAAATAAATAAGTACAAGAATTCATTATTGGTCAAGAATGAAAAATGGTTTGGTGAATTTTATCGAAAATAAATTATGAAATGGAAAATAAGTTTGGTGTCAAGATAAAAAAATTGTTAAAAAATGATAGTAAACATGTGAGAAAAGAAGGAAAAAGTATGATTGTTATAAAAGAATGTGTATTGACTATTTTACCCTCATCTTATTTATAAAACTTTAAGTAAACTTACACAAATGAATATAATGAAATTCTCATCATAATTCATAATGGACAAAAAGTTCATTATGGATTTTAGAGGTTTTTCTATTATTTTAAATAAAAATAAAATTAAGAATAGATGCCAAACAATTTAAAATAATGAAAATTTCTCATAATTGACAATGATAATTGATACCAAAAAGAGCCTTAGTTATCTTCCCAGAAAGAGAAGAGCAAAATAAAATCAGTTTTTAAGGCTTAATACAGCACAGAACAAAACAGAAACTGTAAACTTTATCATCTCGTAAGGGCCACAGCCATTACCAGCATTTGGTATGCATTCTGTAGTGTTAGCTTCTTGGGGAATGTATAGAACAGCATTTGGTATACGTTCTCATTCTCAAATCCTGTAATGTATTCCAGTAACTTATCCGATTCAACATTCTTTATCTGAATCATGCCTTACCCTTGGTTCTAAGTGCCTCAAAAGGGGTACTCCTTGAGTTGGGTTTACAGGGTGAGCAACTAAAGAATATAAAACTGTAAACTTGATCATCTCTTAAGGAAAAATTAGATCCTTTAGTCTCTCCTGAATTAAAATAAGTTGTGTCTCCATGAGACTGATTTTTCAAAAATCCTAATATCTGTTTTATTGAAACTTAAGTTTCAGGTATAAGTTCTCCAGTTATGATTCTGTTCATCTTCAACCTCAATAATTCTATATTTTCACCTTGAAGTATCTAATGATAAGCAGTCAAATAACTAAACTCAAACATGTATTCTACAATTTCACCTTGAGATAGGTTGAAATCAACTTGCAGAGAAAATAATAGCCAAGACATACCATACTTCTGTAAAGTTTGCAGATGAAAAGGCAACAGACGTGGAAGAATATCATGGGAGAGGTTCATGGGCTTGGATTGTGCTTCATCGAAAAGCCTCTGGCTCTCTTTCAGGTCTCCAACCAGTAACTTGTACGGTGTGATTCTGATGCCCTGCTCCTTGAGAAGCTTTTCCATCTTCTTGGGTCTCAACCATATCGATTCAAACGCATTCCAACCCCACCACACAACTAAAATGCAGAATAGCACTAATGAGATCAACCCAACTTCTTCCATCACTTCTTACAGATTTGAAGTCACGAGAGAGATAGAGAGAGAGATCACCTACTCTAGCAGAGAGATCGGCGGGGTGTGGGGAAGTTTATAGAAATGTCAGGCACGTGACTTCAAAGTCAATACGTTTATTGACCAGGAGTCACGTACTTGTTGAGATGACGAATTTATGACGTACATGCATGCGTCAAACTCCACTGGATCTTTTCGAAAACTGGACATTAGAACTTCCCAATCCGGCACCACACATTGAATGACTTCCGCATTTTGCAATGCAACCAAGTGTTTTTATCCAAAAAAAAAAAAAAAAAAAAAGAAGAAGAAGGCCCTCACTATGGCACTTGCAATTGAGGAACAATTCTGGTTCTAGAAATTGAGAGGTAAATACATCATGGACAGGGACAAGAATACCAGGTATTATCATCTAGCCTTTAAACATCGCCGTAAGGGGAAGATTGAAAATATAGAGCATAATGGTAAATAGGTAAGTACCCCTTTTGAATTGCTGAAGCTTTCTCTTGCCACATGCAATAATTGTTCATGTCATCAAAACCTTTGGACCCTCTGTTCATAGAATGCTTATTCCCAAATATGTTCAATCAGGTCAATCTTGAAGGGATTTCGGGGCCGCCCTCAATGAAGGAAATCAAGAAAATTGTTTTCCCCTCGAATCCCTTTAAAGCCCTTGGGATGGATAGGTTTAATGCTTTATTCTATAAGAAATATTGGGAAGTAATTAGGCCAAAACTGTGTGATCTAGTTTCAAATTTATTTATTCATCTACACTCCCTTTTGGTGTAAATCATTCTCTTTTGTGCTTCATTCCCAAGAAAGACCTTGCAACGTCAATTAATGACTTTAGGGCCTGTTTGGTTACATAAATCAAATCTCTGGATTTTCATGAATCTGAGAATTATACCCGTTTGGTTGTAAAAATATCTAGATTCGTGAAATCTAGAGATTCACCTTTTTACATTAAAAACGTGAATTTGTAGATTTATGGGTAAGGGGTGAAATCTAGAGATTTCAAAAAAGCTATACATTTGCACATTCACAAAAATCACGTCGATCAAATAGTTTTTTAGGATGAATCCACATATTTCATTCCACAACCAAACATTTAATTTTATAAATTATAACTCCATAGATTTGAAATCTATAGATTTGAAATCTCTAAATATTTGAAATCTCCAGACTCATGTAACCAAACAGGCCCTTAGACTAATCAGTCAGTGCAATGTCTGCTACAAAATAATTGCGAAGCTGATGGCCCGCAGACTTAAGCCCCTTTTGAATTCTTTCATCTCCCCGTGTCAAGGGGCCTTTGTGAAAAATAGACAAATCTCGGATAACATGTTGGTAGCCCAGGAAATTTTTCACTTTCTAAATAAAACTAGAGGAAATAAGGGTTATGTGGCTCTCAAACTTGACATGTCTAAAGCATATGATAGGGTAGAATGGAATGTGTTAATCAAAATTTTTTAATTTATGGGTTTTGATCAAAATTGGTGTAATTTGATAGAATCACTAATTTCTAGTGCTTCTTTCTCCATTAAACAAAATGGTAATCCGTATTTCTGGTTCTCAGGAACCTGAGGATTGCATCAAGGTTGTCTATTAAGTCCGTACCTCTTTCTCTTTATTATGGAAATCCTCTCTAGGTTCTTGAATGAATATAGAAGCCTCAATCTTTTCAAGGGAATTAAGATTGCAAGAAGAGCGCCTGAGATTTCTCATCTTCTTTTTTTTTTTTTTTGCGGATGACACCTTTCTCTTTTACCGAGCGGAGAAGGAAGACGCTTTGGCCATCAAAGCAGTGTTAGAACTCTTCTCGGACATGACTGGCCAAGAAATTAATTTTGAAAAAAGCGAGGCATTTTTTACCAGAAATGTGGCTACCTGCAAGAAAATGAGATCTTATCAACCTTGGGGATCAACGAAATGAAAAAAGATGTTATTTATTTAGGTTCGCAGCTGATACATGGTCGATCCAAAATGAAGAATCTCATGTTTGTAACCAACAAAATGAAGAAAAATTGGCAACATGGAAAGCGACAAACCTATCTTTTGCAGGAAGAGGGGTATTACTACAATCTATTCTACAAGCACAACCCTTGTACCATATGCAATGTTTCAAGTTCCCAAGGACTACGTGCAAAGAAATTGACTCTTCATGTCAAAAATTCTGGTTAAGAAATCCAACAAAGGAGAGGCAATTGACGCTAATATCATGGGATCGATTCTGTCAACAGAAAGAGATGGGAGGATTGGAATTTAAGAAAATGGAAGATATCAATAAGGCCTTGTTACTAAAACAAGGATGGAGAATGCTTAAAAACACAGGAGCATTGCGGGTACAGACTCTGAAGGCGAAATACTTCCCAAACACTTAGCCGTTCGATCCTAAGGTCATGAAAAGAAGGGGATCTTGGACTTGGAACAACAATTGTGGAATCTTACCCAGTCTCGAAAAAATGGTTCCGAGAAAAGTAGGAAATGGAAGGACCACATCTTTTTGGTTCGATCCATGGATAAAAGAACCAATGGATCGATCCTATTTACCACCGAACACAGAGTTGTGGGCGAGGACCTCATCAATTGAACATGTGGCTGTCAACCATCTAAACAGGGAGTTACCTCTTCCTCAACCCTCCCAAGTTTACGGAATTTCCAATTTAATTTTGAATAGTAAATCGGATGAATGGATGTCTCTTATTTCTAGTAACGGTGAGTTCTCTGTCAAACTGGCAAGGGGAACCCTATTACAAATAAGAGATATGCCAACATCCAACTCTCTCAAAAGATGGTGGAATTGTTTTTTGGAAACTACCCCTTCACCCCAAATTTAAGTTGCTTTTTTGGCGCCTCTTAAATGCAAGACTCCCAGTGAAAGAAATACTCGCAAAAGGGATGCTATTGAATCCAATTTATGAACTTTGTGGAAATGAGGTGGAGAATAAAGCTAGTCTAAGAAGTGAGATCAGCCATTAAATGGTGTGGACCCGCAATGAATGCAGAACGCATGGGTGATCTAAACTCATTATGTTCTCATAAATTAAGAGTTCAATATTGAGCATAGGTTTTCCAAGAATTTGCATAAATCTTTCTACAAGGGGTTGCATCAATATACGTGAAAAGTCACCAATTCATTTCTGTGCAATCTCATAGAAAGATTATTGAAGGAATTGTCCCTCTTTAATCTCACTCACTTTCCGGGGATGAAGTTGGTGGCATAGGCCCAAGCATTGTTGCTCACAGGGTCAACAAGGTGGTCAAGCAGGTTCTCCAGAGGTCTCTTGCCAGTCACAATGGCTTGAACGAAGAACCCAAACATGGAAAACATGGCAACCCTACCATTCTTGATCTCCTTCACCTTGTGCTCAGAGAAAGCCTCGGGATCATCAGCAAGCCCAAGTGGGTCAAAGCTGCCACCAGGGTAGAGTGGATCTGTGACCTCACCAAGTGGTCCACTGGCAACACGGTAACCCTCAACAGCACCCATCAAGATCACTTGCATAGCCTAGATGGCTAGAATGCTCTGTGCATGAAGCAAACTTGGGTTACCCAAGTAATCCAATCCACCTTCTGAGAAAATCTGTGCACCAGCCTTGAACCACACAGTCTCACCAAACTTGACACCATTGTGTGCGAGGAGCTCTGGGAAGACAAAGCCAAGAGCTCCAAGCATGGTGTTGGGTTATGAAAAACCCACCGAATAGAACAATCAGCAAATAAGAGAAAAGAAGAACACAAGAATTTACGTGGAAAATCCTTAAAGGGAAAAAACCACGGGCAAGAGAGAAAACTCCACTATAGATAAAGAAATATACAAGAGGGAAGATTTTGGGATGAATTACATGTGGAGGGGGAGGCATCCTTTTATAGCCTCTCCTCATCCTACCTTCTCCCACATCTACTCGAACTGGGACTAAAACTCTCAACAAACTCCCACTTCTTTTCGATGTGGGATAACAACTCCCATTTCTACTATATGTGAGACTAAGACTATACAACAATCTCCCACTTGGAGATTATATTGAGAACCAATTAATCTCCATACCATTTTCTATCTTGCCACCACCTTGTTGTCTACATCTCTATCAAGCCATACAAGGATCTGTACCAAATGAACTTGTCAGTGTTGATTGCCTTTGTCAATGCATCTGCTAGGTTCTCTTTCATGTGGATTTTTTGTATATCCACCCTTCTGTCTTCCACCACTTCACGAACAAAATGATATTCTATGTGTTTTGTCCTGGAATGAAAAGCTGGATTCCTTGCAATGTGCAAGGCACTCTGACTGTCACAATACAAGAGAATCTTCTCGTGTTTGAGACCAAGTTCTTCCATGAATCTTCTTATCTAGATTGCTTCTTTACAAGCTTGTGTAGCTGCCATATACTCACCTTCTGTTGTAGACAATGCTACAACTGTCTGTAGTTTAGATACCCAGCTTGTGAAACTCGGCCCTAACCTTAACCCAGATACTCTTTGATTATAGGTCCGAAGACCCGAAGTAGAAATGAAAGTCAACTATGGGCCATATCGGTGGAAGATATAGTAAAAGTTGCTGAACTCGAACAGAATCTTCTGTTTTGAGAATCTTGCTATATATACCCCATGACTTCGTGATTTTAGTATCCCTAGCCTCCATAACACTTAGAGAACGAAGGGAAACCATCTCCAAGCCTCCAAGAGTGAAGAAGAAGACCTAATCTTGCAATCTTGCAAACTCTCTCTCTCTTGTTCTTCAATTAAAGGTTAGTAATCTATCTTTTATGTTAATGATTTATTCCTTCTATGATCACTCTCATCTCTGAACTGAGATTATGATGAAGATGCTGCAACCTTGTAGTCATATCTTTACAATCTCTTTTCATTCTCTTATGCTAAGATCATCTCATTCATTCTTGACATGATTCTTATGATTTCTTCTTAAACTATGATAATATTTCCTATTTTGATTCATTCTAGCATTATAGATGCTTCTCTATGATTATTCATACCTCTGATCTACTGTGTTCTTGTACTAGAATGAGATCTAATCATCTCTAGTTCATCTCTTTCATTCATAGCATGTTTCCAATGAAAACTATGATTTTTACCAAAATAGAAACTATGGTTCTAAATTAGTAAGTAATGTTTTAATGGTGGTTTGATGTCTAAATTATGCTTTTTAGGCTTAGATTACTGTGTTAGACAATCCCTCCAAGTTTCGTCGCATTCCGGTTTGTGTAGCATAGGTTTCGTATCAAGATTCTATTTTTATTCTCGGATTTGCTCTTGGGCAGATTGCCTGGGTCGACTGGAGCACTCAACCCAGCCAATCAACCCGCAACAGCAGAATCTGTTTTCTTCGTCCGATTTGATTCGATTCATGCTTATTCTTTTAGGACTACTTCCTAATGATTGTGTGATGCTATTCTAGGGTTTATTTGCTAACTTTGGATTCATCCTCTTGTCTGTCCGGAATATTCTCGGATCTATTTAAGGTAAGGAAAGTTGTTACCATATTAACATAGATTTGCATAGATTTAGTTTCTAATTTGGGAACTACTTAGATTTGCTACTGTTATGTTAGTTTCTATTATGATATGAATGCTGCAAGTACATTAGAATTTTATTTCCTTATTTACTTTATGTACTTGATTATGTATGAATACTTACTCATGTATGTTTTCTTATTTATTTAATCTTGTCTTATTATACTCTTTCATATGATGAGATATCTGTCGTGGATGATATGACTGAATTATGATTGTGATTGCTTAGGTATGATTTGGGATTGGGGAATGTCCTTTTGACATTTCTGTCCTTGGACTTCATTGGGAGTAGTATGGGATATTTCCAATGTTGCCCTTTGACGCTTTCCCGGATTATTGGTTTTCATACCTAGGACTTGTCTAGAAGTGTTTGGCTAGGTTATACCCTTGTTATATCAGACCCGAATCGGAAGGGTATTGAGACTGAACGACCCGTGGTAGCAATGGGGATTCATGGGTGCTCAAGACATGTGAGTTATATCCGTGAGGGGACATGAATCACATTGTGGGGACCATTTATGGGTAGAGTTGCATATGAATAGACTTGGGCTCATGGGCGTTCAAGACCGGTAACCAACCCGTGAGAGGACATGAGAGCTTCCCGTTTACTATATGTGGATGACCTATAGGGTTGATGAGTCTGTATTTGAGAGAGTCGGATATGCCGACTCTAGTGTGAAGGATACCGGAAAGGATCGCCAGGGGCGAGGAATGGACGTATCTGGATCTGAGTTGATGTAACTAAGTAGAAGACTTGCATTGGGCTAGGCTTTACCTTGACATGCGCCAATACTTAGACTAAACGGTGATGTGAGAGAGAGGTGACTTAACCCCTAACCATGGATTGTCCAAGATGGATGAAGGACCCACTACCAACCGGCATTGTGTGATGAGACCTACCCAAAGAAGTATGGTGCTATGACTTAAAGCATGTCTGCCTATAGAGACTAGCATACATAGAGTTAGACTCATACATGCATTGTTGTCTCATATCATATCACTTATTGCTTTGTTTGTGATACTATGTTATTTATGCTATTATGGAATAACTTGCCTTGCTGAGTTTCTTTTGAAACTCACTCCTTTTGTACAATATCTTTTGTTAGACTATTCTACAGGTTTTGATGGCTATGAAGCGTAATATGAGGAAGCGCAAGATGAAGAAGCGTACTATACGCAAAGTGTTGGCGATTACGAAGATTACTGTGAGGATCCCTTGAGTGGTCTCTCTTATTACCAGGATTAGCCCTACTGTGGAGTGGGAGCGTCTGAGCATCATCGATGAAGTCTACGTTTATGAGGACATCCTTTATAAAGTAGAAAAGACTCTAGTTTAGTTAGATTACATCTTTCTTTCTTGTCTTAGAATCAGTTGTAATCCCATTTGATTTTCGAGCTACATTCCGCTGTACTTGTGGAGTGAGATTCCGCCTCACTCTACTTTTGATTTATATATCTATTGGTATCTTTTCCACACTCTGATGATCATCTCGTTACTTATCTATGATTCATTTGAATAATATTGTTAACATTGATTTAGTCTTGTTCTTGATTATATTGTTGTGAATGTGGGAGGATGATTTCACTAACTACTGGATCTTGTGGACTGTGGATCACACAGTCGGGTATGCCAGATAGGGTACCGGCTGGGTGGATGTGACACAGCTCACAGCTCTTCCTGCAATTGTAAACACATAGCCAGTAGTGGATCTCCTTTTATCAGGATCACTTGCAAAATCAGAATCAACATATCCTCTGACAGTAAATTCAGATCCTCCATAACATATTAGCATTCGAGGTTCCTTTAACATATCTTAGGATCCTTTTCATAGTAATCCAATGCTCTCATCCTGGATTTGCCATGTGACGACTGACCACTGCCATTGCATGTGCAATGTCTGGTCTTGTACATATCATAGCGAACATTAGACTCCCCACTGCTGATGCAGTACTCGAGACATCTCCATCCTCTCTGCTTCATTGCTAGGACACATACTTGAGGATAACTTGAAATTAACAGGAAGCGGGGTAGAAACTGACTTACAGTCTTGCATATTGAAGCGACACAAGATTTTCTTTAAGTAACTCTTCTGAGATAGCCAAATCTTCCTGTTATTTCTGTCTTGGTGAATTTGCATCCCTAGAATCTTGTTTGCAGGTCCCAACTCCTTCATTTCAAATTCCCTAGCCAACTGAGCCTTTAATTCTACGATATGATTTTTGTTGGGGCCTGATACCAACATATCATCAACATACAACAGCAAAATAATGAAGTCATCACCACCAAACCTCTTGTAATACGCACAAGGGTATGAAGCAAGTCTGTTGTATCCAAGGCTCAATATGAAGGAATCAAATCTCTTATACCAACATCTTGGTGTCTGTTTTAAGCCGTATAGAGATTTGTTCAACCTGCAAAACAAGTTCTTCTTTTCTGGTTCTTCAAAACCTTTTGGTTGGAACATAGAGATTTCTTCTTCAAGATATCCATGAAGAAATGCAGTTTTTACATCTAATTGCTCAAGATGTAGATCAAACGTAGCACAAAATGCCTGAACCATCCGGACAGTAGTAAGTTGAACCATTGGAGAAAATATTTCTGTAAAATAGATACCTACTTTTTGAGCATATCCTTTGATCACCAATCTTGCACGATACCGCTCTACTTGATCATCACTGTTTCATTTGATCTTGTAAACCCATTTGTTACCAAATAGGCTTCCTTCCGTGCAGTAAAGGTACAAGCTCCCATGTCTTATTCTTATGAAGAGCTTCTAGTTCTTCCTGCATAGCTGCGATCCAAAGTGAGGCTTCTGAGCTAGCAATCGCTTCTTTAAATGTTGATGGCTCCCCATCTTCTGTTAGAAGAGAGTATGCAACATTGCTCTCCATAATATAATCAGACTGCCAGGTTGGTGCATGTCTTTCACGAGTTGACCGTTGAACTTCTATAGTTGTAGACTCAATTGGTACTTGTTCCTCGTTTTCTGATTCCGCTCCAGAAAGAATTTTCTGGATTGGACTTCTCTTCCTCCTGAACTGTTGTACTCCTCGGAATTTCTATTGAAGTGCTACTCACGTCTTCCTTCTGCAGCTTATCTTTTGCAAAAATAACATCTCTGCTGATGACGACCTTGTGGGCAGTGGGATCCCACAGTCGATACCCCTTAGCTCCATCAGCATATCCCAAGAATCTGCACTTTCTGGATTTTGGATCCAATTTTGAAATTTCTTGGGAATGATACATCACATACACATGACTCCCAAATGTGTGCAGGTGTTAATAATCAACTGGCTTGCCAATCCACATCTCCATCGGTGTCTTCAGATCAATCGATCTTGTTGGTGATCGATTAATCACATAGCAGGCAGTGTTTATGGCTTCTGCCCAAAAGGATTTAGCCATACTTGCAATTCTCAACATGGCTCTCGTTTTTTCGAGTAGAGTTCTATTCAACCGCTCTGCTATTTCATTTTGTTGAGGAGTGTAAGACACCGTGAGTTGTCTTTTGATGCCTTCTTGATTACAAAACTCAAAGAAGTCATCCCTTGTGTATTCACAACCATTGTCCGTCCTGAGGCACTTGATTTTCTTCTCAGTTTCTCGTTCAACTTGTGCTTTAAATGTTTTGAAAACTGACAACACATCTAACTTCTTCTTGATAGGAAACACCCAACACCTTTTGGAATAATCATCGATAAAAGATACAAAGTACCTTGCTCCTCCTAGAGATGTAACAGGTGCTTGCCAAATATCAGAATGAACTAATTCCATAATACTTTTACTCCTAGTAGCAGATGCATTGAACTTCAATCTATGCTGCTTACTTGTAACACAGTGCTTACAAAAGGGTAATGAAACCTTTGTGAGGCCCGAGAGTAATTTTCGTTCGGCGAGAAACATTAACCCTTGGTCTGACATATGGCCCAATTTTTTATGCCACACTTTTGTCATCTCTTCCGCAAGATCGGTTGATGCAACTGATGCTTCTGCCTCTAGACACATTTCTCCCATTAATTTGTACAAAATGCAGAGCCCCTTTCAGCCCTCATTACTACTAGCGCTCCTTTGACGATCCTCATCATTCCATTTTAGATGCAGGTCTTGCACCCAATTTCACCTAACTGTCCCAAAGACAATAGATTCCTCTTTAGGCCCTTCACATGCCGCACATTTTGAATAGTGCGTATCATACCATCATACATCTTCAATTTGATGGTACTAATTCTAGCAATCTCCAAGGCATGATCATTTCCCATGTACACATACTCTGTAGAGATAGGTTCTTAAGTGTGAAACCAATCTCTGCGAGCTAGAGGTCATGTGCCATGTTGCTCCTGAATCCAAAATCTAAACATCAATGAGCTCCAATCTATCCTTGGATACCATTGCTGCTTCATTATAAAGAATATCTCCTTCAGCAATGCACCTTTGAGATGTTTTTGCCTTATCTACACCCTTTTTGAATCGACACTCATTTTTGAAGTGTCCCCTTTTGCCACAATTATAGCACTTGAAATTCTTTTTACCCCTGGATTTTGACCTCCCTTGTTTGTGATTCCCACTTGAATCACGTTCCATTGACCTTCCTCGCGTTATAGACAGAGCTTCTGCTTGTCCTGTCTATCTTCCCTGCTTTTTCTTCTATTTTCTTCTTCAAGAATTGCAGCAGCAACATCATCAAATACCAGATAATCAGAGAGGATATTACTGGTTAAATTGATGATGACTTGGTCATATAAATCTGGAAGACTTTGGAGTAAAATTTCAGCACGTTCCTGTGGCGTAACATTATGTCCCAATGTTAAAAGTTGAGAACATAACTGATGAACACATTTATGTGTGAAATCTTAGGGCATAAAGCATGCATTTTACACACTTTGAGTGGAGCTACCTTGGGTTTTATGTTGTTTTTGCAGATTTTATGAATTTTTAGGACTTGAGCTAATATTTGGAGTTTTGGGTATTAAACATGCGATTTTACACGTCAAGAGGTTTGTTCAAATTCTCAAATGAGAGAATGGGCCTGACTTGGAGCATGATGGGCCAACTCCGAAATATTGAAGAGATAAAGAAGGCAAATTTGATCTACGGCTAAGATTATAAATTATCAGTAAAAAATACAGAGATATTATTGAGAGAGTCCAAATAGAGAAAAAGTCCTTGCATACCTCAATATCTTATTTCCTATTTGTGATTTGATTAAAGAAAGAAAAAGAGGAAAAATAATTATATTTAGAGAAGAAAGAGGCAAAAATCCCGTTTTTGAATGTCTCTGTCCAGTTTTGATCAAGCCCTTCATCGAACGGTCATCCGGTGTCCGATCGAGCTGATTGTTGGAGGAGAGCTTCACGACTTCTTAAACCTCAAATCCAACGGTGGAATTATGCATCTGAGCTCTTTAAGTCAGCGCAATTAGTACGTCAAAACCCTAATTGGCTGAGTCAGATAGGAACCCTGAGTTTTATTCAAATTCAGCTGTACCTCATATCTCATGTAAACTCTATAAAAGGAGAGCATACACCATCAAATGAGAACGTGTTCTAGAGCTTAGTAGAAGCATTCTTTCTTCTCTCTTCAGCTTATATAGGCTTTCTTTAGTTTTCTTTGCTTGCATTTGTGAAATTTTAATTTTTAGGTTGAATGTTTAGGTTTAATTTTTTTTATGTAATGCAATTCAAGTTCAAGTTTCAAGTTTTTAGATTCATTTTTCTCTGGGCCTAGCAATTGTAGATTTAGATCATTCTAGATCTAGATCTGGTTGTTAGGGTTGGTTGAGATTCGAATCGTTTTTTCAATTCGCAAGTAAGTAACCTTTTTTATTAATCTTCTCTCCTCCCTCCATTCCCGCTTCTATCTACCCCTCCATATTCTTAATTTAGGATTTACTTTCAGCATTTACTTATTGTTCTCCCATCCCCTGGATCCTTGATCAGAGATGTCTACAGTCATGCTTCTCTTTGGTTAAGGCTTCCTTTTTACTTTCTGCAATTTACTTTTAGCATTTATTTACTGTTCTCCCTTCCCCTGGATCCTTGATCAGAGATGCCTACAGTCGTGCCTCTCTTTGGTTAAGGCTTCATTTTCCTTTTATTGCTTTGTTTATTGGTTTGTAATTTACTTTTTGTTATTTTTTTTTCTGCATTGTTTTTTTTCTTTAATATCCATTCCCCCAATCGGTGGACCGTAAGCTACAGCACAGGGTCCACGGTCAAAGTCATTATTATTATACTCCCTTTCCCTCGATCCAGAGCTGACACTCGGGTCACTTCCCTTTTCCTTTTTATTTTATTGTTCGCATTTTTTTTCCTGTCTTTTATTTATGCATTGATTGTGTTTAATTTATTTTTCGTTTCAATTCAATTACATTAGACGTATAGATTAGGATCGTTTAGTTTAGTTAATTAGTTAACAAAAATTGAATCATTCCACTCTCGCATTACTATTAAGAAGTTGAATTATAAGTGGCATATCTCCTTGAGATCGACCCGTTAGCTACACGATATCGTGCGCTTGCGGTTACTTTTAAATTTCACAAAGAATAATGAAGTCAGAGTATGTATGTGCTTTGTAACTGATGTAGATTCTGTAATCCGTGAGGTATAAACCTTTCTCTTCAAGAAAATTTTGTTGTGAAGTGATTTGGCTTCATACAATTTGATAAGATGATCCCAAACCTCCTTAACAGTTTTTCTTCTCTTCTATGCCCGCTAAAATATCATCAGATAATGCCAGATGCAAATTGGAAAGGGCCATTGCATCTATTTTGTTCCACTTTTTGTTATCTATGATCTCCGCCGGCCGATTATTGATGTCTTCCAGGCAGTTATCTTTTATCAATAATGCATTCATCTTCATCTTCCATAATAAGAATTTTGTGTTGTCAAACTTGTCGATGTCGATTATTGCTACCATTGCTTCTATCACGAACTGTTGTTGACTACAGAATAACTCCCACTATTTCAAGTGAAAAGTATCTCTTCATGTTACTTCCAACTTGTATATTGTTGAACCAAAGTACACCAATAAAATTTCCAGGAAATACTAGAGGGACACAACCGGTCCGCTTAAATACCAGACTCCTTAGACAAAATTTTCCTAGACATGCAGTTAATCACCCAATATACCTTTTCAGGATACCCGAAAAGAAAACAAACACATGAATAATGTTTTAAAAAAAATTTCTGCAGCACCTTCGTAAGATGAAAACAAAACCTTGGTCTGATACCATTGTTGGGTTATGAAAAACCCACCAAATAGAACAATCAGCAAATAAGAGAAAAGAAGAATACAAGAATTTACGTGGAAAAACCTTAAAAAGAAAAAACCACGGTCAAAAGAGAAAACTCCACTATAAATAAAGAAATATACAAGAGGGAAGATTTTGGGATGAATTACATGTGGAGGGGGAGGCATCCTTTTACAGCCTCCCCCCATCCTACCTTCTCCCACATCTATTCGAACTGGGACTAAAACTCTCAACAAACTCCCACTTATTTTCGATGTGGGATAACAACTCCCACTTCTACTAGATGTGGGACTAAGACTATATAACACATGACCCATCTACAGTGGATGACCTCAAGCTCCTTGTTCTTGGCAAAGGTTTTGGGGTTAGCGGAAAGGCCGGCAGTTTCCCAACCATAGTCACCGGGGAATTCGCCAGTTAGGTAAGATGGAGGCTCATCAGAGAACGGACCCAAGTACTTGACACGATCAGGTCCGTACCAGGGGCTGCCGGATGAGATGGGCTTTGGTGAAGTATTTCTCATGGTGACCCTTCCTTCGCCCACAAGCTCAGAGCTTGATGGGCTGAGATTCACAGCCTTTCCAGCCAGAGAAGGAGACGAGAGAGCCATTGTGGAAGCAGCAACCATGGCTTTGACAAAGCGAATGGGAGTGAACTGTTGCTGATGGAAGAAGTTGAAGAACTACTGGTGGGAGAAGCTTTGCTGATTTTGGAGCTTTTTATTGAAGTTTATAGGTAAGGGGTCCTTATCCAGTAAGATCTCCTTCTCTCTTCCCATTGGAGCATGGGGTTTTAGATTTTCTTCTCAGTAAGCACAGTTGGTATTTTCTGATCCACCAGTTGCTGTTGTAAGTTATTTATTTATTTAATTTAAGTTTTCTGCTATTCCATTCAGAATCTCATACAAAATGTAGTTTCATGGTTACAACAGGTTAGAAAATTCAGTGTAATAGAAGTTAAGAATTAACATAGAAGTGATAAGGCTATCAGATTTGATAGCATGTATTACAATGTGGTACATACACAAATGATATTATTATTCTCATTTAGACTCGGTATAATTCCGTCCACATTCTTGTGGGGTCATTATGGACAATGTGAGAATAGTCGAGTAAAAACCTAGACACCCATGTTAACCGAAAGAAGGAAATATATATATATATATATATATATATATATATATATATATATATATATATATATATATATATATATATATATATATATACAATAACATTTGTTTATGGTTTGGGTCTATACTCAATTATATAGTGTGGTACTTGCTGGATTTGCTAAGCGGTTCTATTGTTTGCACTCTTTACCACTGAAGGTCACTAAATGTTTTCCACCAAAAAGAATTCATTAAATGTTCATCTCGCAACGACTTGCAGGAGTTTTTAATGCTAAACTAACGGAAGGTGGATAACCTTTTTGTCTAGTACTTCAGGGACTTTGTGTGTTGCATTGGCAGGCAAATCATAGAGGATCTAATGGTTTGCATGGATTCCGAGAGGACTTTTTGTAGCAGGTTGTCATGGAATTTTTTGTACTTTTGACCCTCCTTCCATTACAGCTATCTGTGGAGTATTACCTAATGTGATCCTTGTGATCCTATTAAATCATGACTTGATAACTTACTACCTCAACTTTTGGATCCTGCAGACGGGCATTTTAGCTTTGGTTCAATAGTGGTACACAATGGTATAAAAGGCAGTATGGGTACAAATTAAATAGCATATCATACCAAATTAGGAACCGTTTTTAAACTGTAGAATACCATATTTTAAAGAGAAAATTGCACTGACACTCCAAAATGGAGGCCTTAAAGCACTGACATCCCACTTTATGTTTAAAAATCATAGAGACCTCAAAATTGGATTTTTATTGGATATATTTGTCCAATTTATCACTAAAAACAATTAAATTACTGTTATTTTCAAAAATATCCTTATAATAAACAGGTCGGGAAAGATTTTCAGTGATAAATTGGACAAAAATATCCAATGAAAATCTATTTTGGGGCTCTCTGTGCTTTTAAACATAAAGTGGGACGTTAGTGCATTAAGGTCTCCATTTTAAGGTGCCAATGCAATTTGCTCTATTTTAAATAATTATATATGACAGTTTTATATCATTAGTTGTTTTGGCATTAGATTCACAACCTTAATTCGAAGACATCAGAAGTTCTCAATAACTTGATGTACTCTTTGCATGTTCACCCTATCATACTTTTATCACTCTCTTTCAGTCACAATTGGATATCTTTGCACTGGAAAAAGATAGGTATCTGATGATCATGACATACGTGGCAGACCATCATTTGTCCCGAAACAAAACCTTAGCCAATAATAGATTCTTGATGTTTTTATGAGGGGCTACAAGACAAAGAAACAATCAAGAATCCAGGTCTCATGCTTAATGCCTGGCTTGGTGGGTGCCACGTAGGATATCAGAAAAATCTCACTCATGTGTCAACCAATGTAGAGAAAGAAAGAGATTTCATGAGATAAGTAACGGCTTGGCCAACCTCACCTATTATCCTATAAATAAACAAATGAAATAGCCACCACAAACACATCCCTAGCTCGCCAAAGACCAGCTTAGTTTGTCAATTCATTTCATTACATTCTTCTTTCTCTCTTTTCTTTGCAATGGCGGCTTCAACTATGGCTCTCTCCTCTCCCTCGCTAGCCGGAAAGGCAGTTAAGCTTTCCCCATTGAACTCTAATCTTCTGGATCAGGGAAGGATCACCATGAGGAAGGCAGCAGCAAAATCCGTCTCCTCCGGCAGCCCATGGTACGGCCCCGACCGTGTGAAGTACCTGGGACCCTTCTCCGGTGAGCCTCCATCCTACCTTACCGGCGAATTCCCCGGTGACTATGGCTAGGATACTGCTGGGCTCTCTGCCGACCCCGAGACATTCGCCAAGAACCGGGAGCTTGAGGTCATCCACTGCAGATGGGCTATGCTTGGTGCTCTTGGTTGTGTCTTCCCAGAGCTTCTTGCACGCAATGGTGTCAAGTTTGGTGAAGCAAGTGTGATTCAAGGCCGGTGCACAGATTTTCTCTGAGGGTGGATTGGATTACTTGGGCAACCCAAGCTTGATCCACGCACAGAGCATTCTGGCAATATGGGCTACGCAGGTTATCTTGATGGGTGCTGTTGATGGATACATGGTTGCAGGTGGACCGCTTGGAGAAATCACCGACCCTCTCTACCCCGGTGGTAGCTTTGACCCACTTGGGCTTGCTGATTTCCTGAAGCTTTTGTTGAACTGAAGGTGAAGGAGATCAAGAATGGGAGGTTGGCAATGTTCTCCATGTTTGGGTTCTTTGTTCAGCCATTGTGATCGGAAAGGGACCCCTGGAGAACTTGGCTGATCACCTTGCTGACCCTGTAAGTAACAATGCTTGGGCCTATGCAACAAACTTCGTCCCTGGGAAGTGAGCTAAAGCTAAAAGAATGGTTTGCTAGGGAACAGGTCCTCCTTCCTCCCGTTCCATTTGAATGTGGACAAGGTATCATTGTTTGTGATGTAAAAATGATTGCAATTAATGAAGAAAACATGTGAATTTGCAATACCCCTCTCTGAATATGTCAAACCATTGCTACCTGTGTTACGTCTGAGATTTCTAAATTGATAATTATGAAACTTCATTTATTTTCACAATCCTCCCTGTACGTCGAAAGAAAATCACAAAAGCACCATACACTTTCTTCTTCTTCTTTTTTTTTTTTTTTTCCTTTTTTTTTTGTAGGGGGAGGGGGTGGTAAACCACTTTTCAGTCCAAATCCAAAAATTGTTACAAGGGCCCGGCTCGAGTTACAAAGGTCCAAGAGCCAGAGGCACTCACAGGCCAAATATGCCTTGAACCAAGAGAGACCATGCAGGGGCAAATTGTCAGCTACATCATTCACATTCCTAGGAACATAGAAGAACAAGACCTCTGCAAGAGGAGCAGCTATAAACAATATTTCCAACAATGTAGCAGAAACTGCAACAATGAAGAGCAATCAATTGGTGCAAGAGTACCTCTCTAGAGAAAAGTCAATAGTGAGCCGGATGCAAATCTATGGCGAACAGTGTAGTGACTTTACTGTAATCACTAAAATATTAAGAGGTTTAACTCTTGCTTTGATCATGTAGTTGCAACCATAGAAGAATCAAAGGATTTAACCCTTTTATTCTTTGATGAATTGTTGGGATTCTTGCAAGCACATGAAACTCGGATCAATAGATCAAGTGAACAAATGGAAGAAAAAGCATTTCACGTTAAAGGAGAAATCTTAGAAGAAAACATGCAAAGTGTTGGAAAAGGCTAGGTCTTGGCAGATTTGCAGTTTGAGGACGAGGCCAAGTAGTTCAATGCCATTAATCAAACGATATGGTCATGTCAAGGCTTGTCACACCCCACCCAGCTGATATTCGGCTTATCTGAATACCCGTGGTGTGTGATGCATGCTATAGCTCCATCATGAACTCTTCCCACCATACCACGCCCTCCCCCCCCCCCAAGCATTTTCAGCAAGAACCACATCAGAATTAACTTTTATCCAACCCCCTAAAGGAGGTGACCAAGCTGGAGGGGGTTCAGGCGAAGGCGGCAAAGCCGAAGTAGCAGAGAATTCCCAAAAAAAAAAAATGAGTGGGCCCTAGTAAAACCTCTAAGGGAGGGAGAGAGTCATCTTTAAATTTAAGGGTATTCCTAGCAAGCTAGATGGACCATAGAGTAAAGGAAGCTAGACTAAAATGTTCCTTAGGCAACAACAGATTTATGGAGTCTATACCAGGAAGAGAGCCAATCAAACATAGCAGATCCACTTCGAGCAAGTCGAGCAAGGGCGATTTGGGAACTAGACCACACAGATTCAGGGAAAGGGCACTCAAAGAAGACTTGAGTAGACGTCTTTGGACCTACCTCACATCTTTGGCACATTGCGTCCACTAGAATCTGTCTATGAAACAAGGAGAAGGAAGCCAATTTGCACATGGTCTCCGCAGCAAAAAATTGATTTTTGGAAGTGTTGTGCAGCTCCATATAACGTTCCACATGCAAGGAAAGATATGTGAATGCAAGTGATAGGAAGAAGTAGATGGCAGTGATCGATCCAATGATTGTAACTTCTCATATAGTTATAAGCAAACTTGACCAAGTGACATCCATTGTTAGACTCCCCAGAGATCTTTATAGGCATTGATAGACTTCCCATTTCCAATCTTCCAAATAATCCATAATTTGAAGACTTTGTGGCCTACCAGTATACTCCTCTACATCGTAGTGGACCTGTTGCCCAAGGGGGCCTCTAGAAAATAAAAAATTGAAGATAGGTTTTAGAATCCGAACCCATTATGAATGAGGCTCTGCCCAAATTTTCCAAGCTAACTTTGACAAGAGAGCTTCATTATGCAACTAAGATTGTTTGAAGCCTAAACCACCATAAGACTTATACTGGTGAAGTCTATTCCAAGATACCCATTTAGTCATACCTTCTCCTTAGAAAAAACAAGCTGATACTTGCCTGATAAACTCATGATAACATTTGGGTAGCAGCAAGTGCATACTAGCATAATTAGACATTTTGGATGTCACTGAATTTACAAATATTGCATTACCAAGTTGGGTTATGAGAGAACCTTTCCATCCAGCGATTCTAGATTGAACTTTATCTTGAATATCAGCTAAAAATTCCTTCTTCTAAGAGTTATAGTCCATGGTAACCCCAAATACTTGCGAGGGATGGGGCCCTATTTCATACAAAGAGTTAGGAGAACCACCTTCTCCAACGGCTAGGGGTGCTTGGACTAAAGTACAAAGATGACTTTGAGGTGTTGATGCTCTGTCCTAAACCTATACAAAACAAGTCTAGACACTCTTTCACACCGATTGATTAGATATAGAGAGATACCTCAGAAAAAATTATTACATCATCCATAAAAGCAGATAGTGAAACAAGGGGCTTTTTCTTCGAATGTTGATACCACAAATCAGTCCCTCCAAAGCTGCTTGGTCCATCATATGGCAGAGAGCCATAGAGCATACAGAGAATAAGGCATAGGAAAAAGGATCCCCTTGAGTAAGCTGAATAGCTCCTTGAAGAGTACCATTGATAATCAAGGTGTAGGATATTGATCTGACACTAGACATAACGAGATCAATACAGAGAGGATGAAAACCCAGCCAGAAAATTCTTTCAATAAAATGCCTTTTGGGTTTGTCATAAGCTTCTTTAATATCCACATTAGCTGCCATGAGATGATGCTTACCCTTTTTTTTCCCATTAATGTATTGATGCATTTCATTGGCTACCACAACAATTTCTGAGATGGAATAACCAAAGGTAAAAGCATATTGGTATGGGGCAATAAGAATGGCAGAAAGGAGGCTAATTGGGTGCCAATCAGTTTTGAGAAGACCTCAAGGGCTACTCCACAAAGGCTGATAGCTCGATATTTATCCATAGTTTGAACTTGGGGGTTTTTGGGTATAACGCAGATCAAAGTCTAAGATAGGAAGGAACTACCTAAAGTTAAAGAGTTCCAATACAAAAGCAAATAAATCACCATGGGTAACTCCCAAAACCTCTAAAAAGGGAAGGTGGAAGGCCATTTAATCACTTGTAAGCCACTGAATATGAGAATTTTGACTCCCTAAAATCCTCCGCTTTAAGAAGCTCTTCCTCCAGTTTGATTGACAGTAGTTCAATC